>NC_084589.1:46812063-47112063 GCF_033807715.1 Cololabis saira
GATCAGGTTTTTTTGCCAGTGTTATCTCACATCTTACACGGAGCCACTGTGATCTGCATCTTTTCTACTAAATAAACGATTAAGTCTAAAGAAATGTATGGATCTGGTTAAGAAATGTATGGATTTGGTTAAATACACAACAGTGCAAATAATGTTCAAAGCAAGGAATAATACTACCAGAAAATATCAGAGGAATGTTCACTGACAGAGAAAGGGGCTATAATCTAAGGGGAGAACTAAATTTTAGAAAACATAAAGTAGGAACAACAATGTGCAGCATGTGCATATGGAACTGTGGAGACTCTGTGGAACAGTTTGGAGCTGGAAATGAAAAGTACTAACATAAATCTGTTTAAAAAGAGATACAAAAAATTATTTGTAAACAGGTATATGGAAGAGGAAATGGGGTAACGAGTGTGAGAAACAAATAAAATAGGGAAAAATGGTATATTATACTTGCTTAAGATATGTTTAGATATTTATGTGGATATTTATGTAGTATATATTATATGTTGAGAGGGATATTTATAATTATGTAATATATGTTATATATTTATTAGGTATGTAGCATATATATATATATATATATATATATATATATATATATATATATATATATATATATATAGGGATATTTATGTAGTTATATAGTGTATATTTATATAGATTTATAAAATATTTGTATTTTCTATATATTGATATAATATTCATGTAATATTTATATTTTCTATATACTTATATGGACAATTATGTGGTAATAGGCATGTTTTACATAGTATTTATATAGACTATATTTATATGGATATTGTGTAGATATAATAATAGCAATAATGTCAATTCATAGAGTTATAAAGGGGTAGGAACTAGGAAAAAGTGTAGACTTCTTCCTACTTCTTTTTTCCAACATATGTGAATATGAAGATGTTACTGTTTATTTTTTACTTTTTATATACATGTTCGAAATATAAATTGATTCATTCAGTCATTCATAAAGTGTGAAATATGAGTCTGGTCCAGAGTGTGAATGGAGCATGAAAGGCAGCACCAAGTAAACAGAACAACAAGTTAGTTCGGGATGTTTCCGAATCCCACATCAGCAGCTGCTTGAGCTGGGGAGTTTCCCATTTAGTTGGTTTGCTTCATCACCACGGCTTTTAACTGGAAACAAAGGGATCTTGTAGGAGTCATACTCATGTGTTCATTCATTCAACTTTCCAGGGTTACGTACCGACTCTGTGGAGTCTGATTTCAGGTTTCCAGGCGAGGTCCAACAGTCTGCGCTGACGGTCGAGCTCTTCTTCATACTCCAAGATGCTTTTTTCAAACACTGACAATATTTCTACAGCAGCTGCTGTTAGTCGCTGACCGATAAACTCTCTCAGATGATTCACCTTAGACATTGTTGAAGAGGAAAAAGAAAGGAAACAACAGAACCGTCCTCTCCTTCTTCTTCTCTAGGTTTAATGGCGGATCACAACCAACGTTATTAGGTTCTACCGCCACCTGCTGTACCGGAGTGTGTAACATCAGGATCATTATTACACCAGGTTACAGTCTAACTTAAAGGGGGAAAAAAAGGAAATACCTAAATAAAATAAGATAACCACATTTAAATCTCATTATCTATCCCTGCATCTTTAAGAAAGACAAGGATTTCCTTATAACAATCCCTCATCACCTCACTCCTCCCTAATAACCTACTAAACTCCATTCCCATCCCAGCTCGTACATCCTGTCTCTTAAAGCGTTCCTTTCTACCTCATACTTGCCACATTTAAGAATCACATGCTCTACATTCTCTGTGACATCACAATCATCACATTTATCAGACACGGACCTTGACATTAAATACAGAGTTGATTTTAAACTAGTATGACCTAATCTTAATCTAGAAATGATGACTTCCTCTCTCCTACACTTTCCTTTGAAAACCTTCACGTTAATTGACTTCTGTATGTTATAAAAATGTCTCCCTTTTACACCGTTGTCCCACACCTTCTGCCATGAATCCCTCACTGCCTTTCTAATTCATGATTTTGCTTCATCTTTACCAAAAGGAATTTCCATAATTACCTCACTACTCAATTTCAATGCTCTTTTAGCAATATTGTCTGCTTTCTCATTGCCATCAACACCCATGTGGGCAGGAACCCAACAAAACTGCACAGTAATTCCAGTTCTGCATAACCTCCACAATACCATTAATATTCCAACCCCGTAACATTTGTACAGACTCATATCCGGCACTTTACAAACCTCATTGTACATTTCTGTTTATACTTTTTACCTATCCTAAGTTTCTAAGTCACTTTTGTACAGACTCACCCGGCACTTTAAAACCTCATTTTGTATATATAAACTTTATTACGGGCTCTAGACCCAATATCAAGACATACAACATAAAAAATAAATAACAACTACATACCACATAAAAACATACTCTTATTCATGAGAGTCTTAAAAGGCACCCATACCAATGTTTCCATAGATAGGATTGATATCTGACAGAACTGCACCTGGGGCTTGTGAGCTTCATTATGATACAGTTTTGCGAATCATCAAGTCTAGACATAAACCTAAACATCAGGTTCCTCAAGAGAGCCTGTAGAGTGCTTAGGCCTGAGTCACAGAAGAGTTTACTAGCACTGGTACTCCTGGGCTTTTTCAGCAGTATCCTCAGACAGTCATTGTATGCTACCTGAAGTTTGCGCAGGGTCTCCTTTTTGTAGTTGACCCATAATGGGGCTGCATACATAGGGGTGCAGTAAGCACGAAACAAGCTCACTTTCACATCATCGGAACAATAATGGAATTTCCTGACTAGCATGTTTGCTTGGACATACAACATGCGTCTCTGCCTGTACATGTCAGCATCATCTTCCATCTTGTCAGTGATTATGTGCCCAAGATATTTTGTACAGTTAGACACACAAAGGGATTGCCCTGACAGGTAAAACATTGGAAAGTGCAGCATCTGATCCTCCTTGGTCCTACATATCAATACAACACTCTTTTTTGCATTGTACTGTATATCAAACTCAACCCCATACTCTGAGCATATATCCAACAGCTGCTGGAACCCTACAGTGCTGGGGGACATAATGGCCAAATCGTCTGCGTACATCAGATGGTTTAACAGAGTTTTCCCTATCAGACAACCTGTCTTACACTTCCCCAACTGCTTGGACAGGTTGTCCATGTATAGGTTGAACAGGGCTGGAGACAGAAGCCCCCCCTGCCGTACACCATTGCCTACACTGAAGGGTGAGGATAGACTGTTTCCCCATTTAACCTGCATACTTTGCTTGCCATACCAGTAAACCCGGATACGTATGATGCATCCAGGCACACCCCTAAGCATGAGTTTAGTAAAAAGCTTATGGTGATTTACTCTATCAAATGCCTTGGAAGCATCAATAAATCCTAAAAGCATTGTAGAGCCCTGACTTCTGTAAGATTCAACAGCTTCTTTCAAGGCATAGATACATAGATCTGTACTATGCTTAGGCTTAAAACCAAATTGATGTTCTGTGGTGTAAATGAACTCACTCAGTCTATCTAGTAGCATCTTTTCTAGAACCTTTGAAAGAATGCTGGCTAAGGCGATGGGTCTATAGTTCTCCAAACTCCCTATTTTACCTGCCTTGTCCTTAATGACGGGCACTAATGTGACGGTCAGCATGGTGTCTGGCAGAATACCATGTGTCATCAGCCCTGTGAGGCAGATGGACAGCAGTGCTGCTACTCTGGGGCTGGCTAACTTAAGATGCTCCGCAGTGATGTTATCCTTGCCACTAGCTTTGTTATCAGCTAGTCGCTCTATAGCATGATAAACCTCATTGGGGATAAAAAAAATCACTTCCGCATTTAGCTTGCCCACACAATAGGGCTCACTTTTGATACAATTAAACAGAGCTGCATAGTGCTGCCTCCACCGCTCTGCTATATTGTCTGCACCAGATACACCTTCAATGTAGCATGGCAATACTGCTTTGGCCCTATTTGTAGCTTTTACCTCTTTCCAAAACTCAGTGACATTATTACCAAGCAAGTTTTCAGCCATAGAATGAGCTCTTAAGGCTTGCTCATGCTTCCCAACAAAGCGCACTGCATATTTATATTTAGCATTGGTAAGCTTCTTGTGCTCCAACTCTGGCCCCTGTCTGGGTCTACCAGCTATAACCCAGGCCCGATGAGCTGTCTTAGCGGCTTCTTGGTGGTCAGCTACATGCTTGTTCCAACCAGGCTTGGTATTCTTAGCCTTTCTGAGGTGAGTGTGTAGAGGTCTACTGGCCTCATGTATAGCGCTCACAATACTATTATACATTTCACATAGGCCATTAGAGTGAGTGACATCATCACAGTTAATATTTGAACATAAAATAGCATCCATGGGTAGCTGTACTTCCCTTAAGAGAACATCTGTCCTCCCACAATAATACAAGACATCCTCTCTAGATAGTTTAACCCAATTCACTTTGACCCCGTTGGCACCATCTTCTGTTGAACTGCTGCAGTCAGGTAGGTTATCAACATTTATCATCATAGAGACAGGTAAGTGATCAGTGGTAGTCAACCCATACAATATTTCAACTTTTTCCAGACTTTCATGAGCATCAGCTGTACAGATTACATGATCCAGCCAGGATGTTGTGTGCCATGCTTCACTGATATAAGTATAACTATCTACAGGCAGGAATTCCATGCTGGAGAGAACCAGATTACTGTCATGACAGAACTGCTTCAAGTGCTGACCAAAGAGAGATTTTTCATCAGAGATGTCTGCATTCAAATCACCCATCACAAATATATTTGCATATGTACATTCCTTAGTATAAGAGTTTAAAAATGCCAATCTATTCATATATTCATCTTCATTTTTATATCAGTCATATGGGGTATAAACATTTAAAATGATAAAAACATTCATATCATGCACAACTTTAATTGCAATACACCAGTCCACCTCTAATCTGATAATACTGATCATTGGATCATATTTCTTGCGCCACAAAATGGCCACACCTCCAGGTATTCTACCACGCACCATTCTGGTGCTTAGATCCGTTGTGGACTCTCCTGCTCCATGGAAATCAGTGTGGACAGAATTAAGTTTATCAAGGTCCTGTTTGGCTAAAAATGTCTCTTGCAGGCAGAGAATGTCTGTGGTCTCCAGTAGCTGGTCAACAACAACACGATGCGCTCTGTCCCCAGCACTCTGTCCTAGGCGCAAGCCTCGTGAGTTGTATGACACCACTCTGACCACCATCACTGTGGCTAGAACTAGGCATCATGTACCCCAGCCCCCATTACAGGCACATTCATCACTGACATTGGCCCCACAGTAGACTTGGGTTTGCGTGCCTCATAGAATCGGCGCACAAAAGTGCCTTCAGGCCACAGCTCTGGGTTGTACATTTCATCCACTTCTTTGCACTCTGCAGTTATTTTAAATGAACTGAACCGGCTTTGTACAGTTTCTATCTTTTGACAGGTTACATCACGCCCAAGTTTATCTTTCATGTAACTAGTCAAAGTCTCAGTGTCTAAATCAGGTGAGAATTTTGTTGCAAATACACTCACCAGCTTAGACTTTATGACTTGGATGTCTCCACCAGTACCAGTCCCAACAATGCCGCCAGTTTTCTTCCCTTTGGGAGGATTCAGGCGAGGTTTGGCCTTAACTGAAGCATTTTCGGGGACCTGTTGCCGACGTTTGTTGCTCCTCTTGTCCTGGACCAGGTTCCAGGGTGGAGTAGCTGCCATGTCACTCCACTTCACATGAGGGTCTCCCTTTGCGGTGCTGGTTGGCCCGCCCAGGCCCGAGGCAGAACTCTCCACCTTCTGGCTTGAGTCCCCCTCGCTGGTCTGGCCCTCCATGCCATCTTGGGTCTCCTCACAGGCTTGAGGAGTGGACGCTCTCTGGCTCGTTCCTGGCTTGTTTGTTTTAAAAACAGGCCCTCTTTCCAGATTTGTTCTAGGCTGCTCAATAACACCCAGACGTTGGTTTATGTCTGTGGTGATAATCCGCAGATCGTTACAGGTGTTTGTCTGCAGAGATACAGCCTGTTTCATGGTGGTAATATCGGCACCTAGTTGTTCAATCTTACCAAGCAAACAGGAAACATCAAGGCTGTTAAAAGTCACAGGTGGTAGTTCATCAAGATGGTGGGAAACAAACCGAGGAACATTTTCACCAGCTTCATTGAGAAGCTTAAGGCAACTTCTGACGTTCTTTGAGTCTTTTTGCGGCCCAGTGTGAGCCACCAGCCTGCGAGTAGTACCTGGGCACAGTTCAAACAGCAGTTTGGTGGAGTTTGCAATCCATTCTGATCCAAAATGGTCCACAGCCATCAAAACAATCTCGTCCTGTTTCACAGTTTTGATCTTGATAAAAAGAAAGTTTAAAAACTCATCTTCCACAATCATTTTCCCTGTATCTGTGCGGTAGATTTCAGGTTTTGTTCGAATTTTACTCCTGCCTGCAGCACCTCCACATGCAGCGGCGGCCATCTTGTTCCCATTACATTTCTGGTCTACATTTTATTTTATTTTATTGTTTATACTTTTTATTGTTTATACATTTCATTCTATTTTATTTTATCTCTTATATATTTGTTTTTATATTTGTATTGGGTTGCACCAATCCCCATAACAAATTCCTCGTGTGAAAACTTGGCAATAAACCCCTTTCTGATTCTGATTCTGATTCTGATATTTCCAACATCTTCTCTTATTGTTTTCTTTTAAATTAAACTTTGAAGGGCTGCAGTGGAGTCTGAACAAATGACATAGTTCCTTCTCGCAGTTACAGTAAGTATTTCATTTACCAACTAAAGTAATTAGAACAAAATGCATACAACATTCTTTTCATCACTGGTTTACTACGACTTCTGTCATTTAGCAGACGCTTTTATCCAAAGTGATTTACATCTGAGAAAACAACACAAGCAAGAAGGTTTAGAAAGAGTTTTATTTTTTCCGACACAACGAGAGCTGACACAATTTATATGATAAGCTTCTGATTGTTAATATCAATATATAAAATAAAAATATTTTTATTGTCATAAAGCGTTTATGCTTTTAAGAAACTTTTATTGCAATTGGCTTCAAAATAATACACATGGTAAGTCTTTGAGACATTAAAACATTTAAATATCAAACTGATCAAACTATCAAACTGATTTTGGTGTGAAATATATAGATATACAAGACACATTTAAAGCTGCAGTTTCCAACATTTAACCACTAGAGGGAATAAAGATCCCAAACTAACCCCCAAACTCAGAATGACGGTTCATTCATGCATGAATCACCCACAGGTTTTCTGCAGGGGTTTGAAGCCTCTTTTTCCTCGTATTGTGGCAGGTTGGAATTATATAAAGCAAGAAGTTTAATGCGTAATTAGTGGCGTGGCCTTTTGATTGGCATTAATTTGTCCAACCTGTAAATAAATACTTTTTCTAAGATCTTAGAAAATGTTGGGAGTAAAGAATCAGGCCTGTAATTAGTGAATTGGTGTCTGTCTCCAGTTCTGTACAGTGGGATGACTTTTGCAGTTTTCATTTTTTTTTTTGGAAATGTCCCAGTTCTGAGTGACTGATTACAGCTGTATGTCAGTTAACAATCCATCAATAACCTTTTTGACTATTGTCATATCACCACAGTCAGTTGACACCTTGTTTTTACATTTACTTACAATATCTATGATTTCTCTCTCCTCCACAGCTGTGAGAAACATTGAATCTGGATTTCTACTTATTAATGTTTCCTTCCATCCATCAGCTGATCCAGGATCACACATTTTTCTGCCAGCTTTGGTCCAACACTCACAAAATACCTGTTAAAATGATTAACCACCTCATTCATATCATTAATGACTTCATCGTTATTGGTTAAATATTGTGGATAATTAGTCTGTCTTGAACTTTTACGTTATTTTTAGTCCTTATTCATGGAGAGACATTTTCATTAAACCTTCTCCAGAGACCAACAGAGCAGATCATCTTTTTTTAACCCACATCAACTCCATGGTTCCTGACACAGTGGATTCCTATCAGTTTTCCTACCGTGCCAACAGATCAGTGGATGAAGCGATGGCTTCGGCTTCACTTCACCTTCCAACACCTGGACAGGATGAACACCTATGCACGGCTTCTGTCCCTGGATGTGTCATTTGATGAAGCCAAGACCAGTGAAATAACAAACTGGATCAAAATGACGTGATTGAGGAAGTTGAGGATAAAGGACAAAAGTGCATCTCCACTTTTCAACTTCATTTGATGACATTTCTCTTTCCACATTGTTTTCTGAGCTAAATGCTGGTTGTACTGATCACACTGTACCAATAATCTGGGTCACTGACAACTTTCCTCTTGTTGATGCACTAAAGTCTTTTTTTATTTGTGTTTTTATTATTATTACGATAGATTGTTCACTCCTGGGTTTATGTTGAGCTTTTATAACTCACCACCAGGGGGCACTGCTGCTCTTTCTACATATGGAGAGTGTAATATTCCAGAATTATAAACAATATAATAATTCATCCATCTAAAATGAAAACTTTATTACATTTTTTATGATTAATTCTGACTAAATATGAGTTTAGGTAAAAAAGACATTTACTTCTAAACGGATGTCTGATATAAAAGGGTTAAATCCAAAGTCTGTCCTCTTCCTGGAATCTGATCCCGATGATCCTCCCTCTTCTTCCTGATTTTATACATTTTGTAGAATCCCCGACTGATGACGTTTGACTATTTAACTGATGGTTCATGGATGTTTTTATTCCTTCAATGTAAAATCACTGCAAACACACTGTAAGAGCTATAAAGGAATAAAATAAAACAATGTTACTCTTACTACATACATACAAGTTTCATCCAACTCAAATACAATGTCAATGTCAATTTTATTTATATAGCACATTTAAAAACGACAAGGTCGACCAAAGTGGTGTACAGTATACAGTAAAATGAAACAATACCAAAAGAAAATACAGTACAAAGTGTAGAAATAATAAAATCACTAACATGTTAGAATGATCAATAAAATAGCAATAAAAAATAGAAAATAGACGGCAAAGAACAGACACAGTGCACAATAGGGCTGCACGATTAATCGTTAAAAAATCGCGATCTCGATTCATGCTGGAACGCGATCTCATTTTTCGCATTTACGATTTTTTTTTTTGATTTTTTTTTTTTTCTTTTCTTTCCCCGTGCTCCTCCAGCTTTATTGATAGTTTGAAATTACATTTCTATTTTCTAGGACTTCAGTTGCACTTTTCTTCCGACTTAAAAACTGAGTACAAGCAAATGGTATTTATACAGTAGTCTAAGTGATATTGTACAAAAATAACATTTTGATTTCTGTGAAAACATTTTTCATTCCCAAATAACTCCTAATTCTGCTGTTCTGACAACTGTTCTTGGTGTTAAATTTTTGCCAAGGTATTTGAGAAAAAAAGAAAAAAAAAAGGAAAAAGAAAAAAGACATTTTAAAATAAAATGTCCACCTTGGACTACAGAGTGATATTTAAATTGTAAACAGATTTTTATAAAAGAGCGTGTTTATTTTAATACCTCAAAATTTTTATCTTAGTAATATAACATGTAGTTTGTTATCGCCCGCTTGCAGCTGTGGAGCTGAAATGCATCATGTTATGAACTGTTTCCATGTCATTCTCTGTTGGCAAACTCATATTTCACTAAAACAAACCAAAATAACCACACATGGAAGTTTGGTTTCCATTTACTCCCTTCTTCCATCTCATTTTACTGAGATGCACTTGCGATTTAAAAATAATAATAAAAGACGACAATTGCACCGCATTTTGATCCAGGACATCACCTGCATGAAAACAAGCGCTCCCTCTTTCTCCCTCAACAAATGAAAACGGCGGAGCCTTATACCACGTGATACACGCAGCCGGCTAGTAAACAAAAGGTGCATGTGAGAGAGTCGTGTTAGGAGTTAATAGAAAATAAGAAAATGAGCGTTGAGGAAAACCCAGCCAACGGCGGTAATGACAACCCCACGCCGGTAACGTTACTTCCTAAAAATGGTTCTCATTCTGTGGTGTGGAAGTTTTTTGGGTTCAAACAAGACGATGAAGACCAAAAACACGTAACTTGTCGTCAGTGTTTTGCCACAGTAGCAGCACCGCAGGGTAACACCACGAACTTGTACAACCACCTTAAACGTCACCATAAAGTGCAATATGACGAAGCTACAAAGACCAAGAAAACGACCGGAGAAAATCCCTCCCGGTCAACCACCCAGACATCGATAACGGGAACCTTGTACAGTGCATCTCCATACGCGTCAAGCTCCCGCAGACACAACAAAATTACAGATGCTATCGCGTATCACCTGGCTAAAGATATGGCTCCAATCAACACTGTGCAAAACGAGGGATTTCGGAAAATGATAAACACCCTAGACAAGCGCTACACAGTACCGTCCCGCAATTATTTTTCAAACGTTGCACCACCTGCTCTATACACTCAGTGTCGAGCAACAGTGGAGACAGAACTCGCAAGCAGTTAATTATTTTGCAGCAACCACAGATTTATGGTCCAGCCGAACTATGGAGCCATACATGAGCCTGACGGTCCATTATGTTACCAGTGACTTCACCATGAAAAGTCGGTGCGTGCAGACTGAGTTTTTCCCCGAGGATCACACAGGAGAGAATATAGCACAAGGACTGAAGGAGGCTCTGATCTCTTGGAGTTTGGAGGAGGAAAAAATGGTGTGCATAACAACAGACAGTGGAGCCAACATTGTGAAAGCAGCATCCCTTAACAACTGGACAAGGCTTCAGTGTTTTGGGCACCGGCTACATCTAGCTATAGGTAAGTTGTGTATTAAAGTTGATAATTTTCTGTTATTTATAATATACAGCTAAATAGCATATAGTTTTTTTTTAAAAAACAACAACAATAGGCTAATATCAGCAATAATAATACTATAAAATAGTAAATAACAAAAGCTGTATGTTATAAGCAACAATATTAATAGCAGCAGTAATGATAATAGTAATAATGATACTATAAAATAGTTATAATAAATATAATAATAAAATGGTGGACAAGAATTGATTTGATTTTTTTTCTATTTTCCTCTCTAGAGAATGCAATGAAAGATCCAAGAATTGACCGCGCTGTAGGTCTGTGCAAAAAGCTTGTGGGCTGCTTCAGTTACAGTTGGAGACGGAAGAGGGACCTTGCTGAGGCCCAAAAGGAGCTCAAGCTACCCGAACACAAGCTTAAAACTGAGTGTCCAACGAGATGGGGTTCGAGACAAGCCATGATCCAGAGGGTACTTGAACAGCTACCTGCTATTTCACATGTTCTCTCCTCTGATCGGAAGGCTAGACACCTGATTCCCACATGGCAGGATGTTGAAGTTCTCGAGGCAATCAACAATGCACTCAGCCCACTGACAGACTTCACTGATGCCCTGTCAGGAGAGCAATATGTGAGCGTCTCCTCAGTGAAACCAGTTCTCCACCTCTTTGAAACATCAGTTGTGGCCATGCAGGAAGATGACTCGGATCTCACACGATCAATTAAGTCAAAAATCCTGGGGTACCTTCAGGAAAAATACAGTCATCCAAACACACAGGGACTGCTGGACATGGCCACATCTCTTGATCCGAGATTCAAGATGGAGTACATCAGTGAGGACAATAAAACCACTGTCAAGGCCAGACTGACACGTGAGATGACCGACGACATACCTTCAGTTACGGTAATTATGTTTACATCACATCATACTCAAAATGATATTTACACATTTTAAATGGTTGGAAAAATGTGACAGTGTACTTTAATGTTTAAGTGTGTGTTTAAGTGATATTGCATTGGTGTGTGCGAAATAGAATATTAAGATGAGCTTTGTTAATTATCTTCTCTCCTTTAAAGCAAACTCCCCCCTCAACTACACCCCCGGCTGCCCCCATGAAGAAGAGCCAAAATACCTTAGGCAGCTTCCTCAAAGCAGCAAAAGGCAGTGAGGCACCATCCCAGCCTGAGCAAGATGTTGCCTCAGAACTACTGTCATATCTGCTCTCAAGCAAGATTGACAGTGAAGCTGACCCCTTAGTCTGGTGGAAGGAACATAAGGGAGAATTTCCAAAACTGTCTGTACTGGCTAGGAAATACCTCTGCATTCCTGCCACAAGTTCCCCTTCCGAGAGGGTGTTCAGCACAGGGGGGAACATTGTAACATGTCTCCGCTCATCACTGAAGCCTCAAAATGTCGACCACCTTGTGTTCTTGGCAAAGAACCTTTAAGCAGCTGGCTGCATAAAAAAAGGACTAGGCCTATGTTCTAGGTTGTTGTAGTCCTGTCAACTATCATGTTGTCATGTTGTCATGTTTGATATATTGCACATAAATATTGTTAACATTGTTATTGTTAAAAATTATTTAAAGAGAGATGTTTATTTTTTTTTATGTTCAATGTCAGCTGTTACAGCAAAAAGCAGCCAGAGGAATAATTTGTTGCCAAATATTGTTCAAAATTGTTATTATTGTTTTAATTATTAAAAGGTTTGTGTAAAGAAGACAAGAGATGTTTGTTGTTATTATATTTTTGTTCAGCTGTTGCAAAGTTAAAGTAATAAGTGCAGTAAATTTTATATTGGAAAAAAATCGTGAGAGAATCGTGATCTCAATTCTAAGCAAAAAAATCGTGATTCTCATTTTGTCCAGAATCGTGCAGCCCTAGTGCACAATCACTTCTCACAGATGTAGGCAACTTATTTATCGTACACTAAAAACCAAAGAAAATAAATAGGTTTTCAAAAAAGACAAAAAAGATACAGGCCAACACAGCAGCTCGCTGGGTCGGCCAAACCGTTAACCACAATACATGACAGTAACAGACAACCAAACTCAATATATACATAAATACTGTATATCATTTACAAAGAAAACAAACCTTGTGCCCCTTATCAGCCAGGTGTTTTTTGTGTCGGTTAGGCACACTTTAGCACTCCCGACACTAGTTTAGTCTTGCAGAAAACGTTTCTACAGCCTTTAAACATTAACCGTTAAAGACCTGAGCGCTGATGTTTACAAGTTTACAAGAGATGCCTTCGAAATAAAAGCACTAAATATAACAAAATAAAAGCCTGGCTCCAAACAATGCCAATAAGAAAACAAACACAAAAACACATTTACAGAAATACTCATATTAAAGCGACACTACGTAACTTTTCCACCTTAATATCATATTTCCAGAGTCATTGTGATGGTACATCAACTTCCAACAGGTTTAATGAACCTCTGTCATGGTCTGAGGGGTCTGTATCGCCTTCACTGGCATTATGTAACTTTGAGGAGCATGGTAGGAACCCTGCCACACTACTGGTAAAGCACTACCGCTTTTGTCCAAAGGAGCCGCCAAACTCAACAAAAGCTGAAAGTTACATTGTGCTGCTTTAAAGGTCATCTACACATTTGATTAAATATTGTTAAAATTTCATATTATATAAATAATATGAAAAACGTACACAAATATGTCGTAACTTCAGCTTGCGTAATTACAATAACACAGCACGGATCATTTGAATTGCATGTTTTGACTTAGTTTGTCCCATGAATTATCACGATAATCTGATGTACGCGCAGCTCAGATCTTAAAATGCATGAGAGCGAACAATGTATAACAATACAATATATCGCAAAATTTGGATACCGCAATATCGTATTGTATCGTAATGTGTATCCCACATCACACTCATTTCCTCATTCATTTGCAAACCAAATGTTTTATCTAAATCAATACAAACAATTTAAAGGGGAAATAAAAGCAAACCGTATCTGACTGCACTGACTTCTGAAATCATCAAGGTTTTTTTTTTAATGCTGCAGACATTAAAATGTATAAAGGGTTGACAGATGGTTGGCTGTTCTGTTTCTGACGTGTTGATGGTTGCGTTTCTTCTTTTGTCCTCGTTTCTCTGAAGTTTCTTCATGTTTTTCAGTTTAACAACATGGAGCTGGAGATTAACTTTACAAAGAGAATGTGAGTGAAGAAGAAACAGATGGGAAAAAAGACGTGTGAGAGAGGCTTTGTAGATGAACGAAATAAACTGTCGCGTTTAAAGAAACTTCAGCAAATACTAACAGCTTTTTATTTACACCGTGGAGACAGCAAGTTACCAACAGCAACAAATAATACGATTTTAAGAAGGAACAGGGATTCAAACAACATTAGGGCTGAAACGATTCCTCGAATAATTCGAGTAATTCGATTACAAAAAATGATCGAGGAATTTTCTGCCTCAAGGAATCGTTTAATTTATTTATTTATTTATTTTTTTCGTTTAATTTCACCAGCTCAAAGCCTCGTATTACGCCCGGACCACATTTAATGCGACACAACGCGCTGACGCTGCGCCATATATCCATGCGCTGCGCACGTTAAAGGGGGAAGAAAGAGGCGGCGGATACGTTTGTTTTGTAACATGCCATGCTCAGGCAGTCTGCAATGGCCCAGACGGGAGACACATGTAGTTCAGTGCTTAACTTTTATTTTGAATCCACGCTATATTCTTCCGGTCCGTTCTCCCATGTTCCCCCTCTAAAGCCAAAAGTATTGTTCCGCGTTAAATCGACGCAGAGCCTATGCTGCTCTCCGGCGAGGGCGCAGAGCGGCGGTCCGTCTGGCGGTGCTGCGCTGCCATGCAGGCTCTGTTGCCACGGCTACGCCGTAGCCTACGGCGTAGGGTACGCAGCGACGCGCACCATTCTGCGTTGTTGTAATGCGGAACCATA
The DNA here is from genome assembly GCF_033807715.1 of Cololabis saira. Taxonomy (NCBI): domain Eukaryota; kingdom Metazoa; phylum Chordata; class Actinopteri; order Beloniformes; family Belonidae; genus Cololabis; species Cololabis saira. Next base: position 46,826,856 of record NC_084589.1, read on the forward strand.
AATAAGCCTTTACCCGGTACATAAACCTCTGTTCCCGCTACAGTTCTCACTAAAAGAAAAGGCAGAAAATGTCAGAAAAATAAAAACGTAATAAAGCTAACTGGGTAGTTTTCAATTTTAGGTCTGTAGTCATTCATGGATAAAACAAGCAGCACTGGTGCCAAATGTGCTCTAATACAGCAGCTCTCAGAAGTTTATTTTGAACACTGCCAAAACTCTAACTTAAAACTTAACTAGAACTTCAAATTTGCTTGACACAAACGAAAGTTCAATTGAAACACGTGGGAAAAACACCTAACCTTTTAAGTTATGTGTGATATCAAGTGTAATGGCATTTTTAGTTTAGAAATAAGAACATTTCTTGGTAAGATCCTTAGTTATTTGAGTGAAGGCAGTGAATTTGGTCGACTGGTGTAAGTTCAGGGTTTTTAAATGCACAGCCATGAACCGACTGTATTATATAATTTAGTCTTAGTAATGTCAATTAACATCTAATATCTTATAATTGCTCTTTAACTAAACAAAAATATGTTTTATCCGATTACTCGATTAATCAATGGAATTTTCAGTAGAATACTCGATTACTAAAATATTCGATAGCTGCAGCCCTAAACAACATCAATGCAGAACTCATGTGACTCAGCAAATCAATTCTGCGGCTTAAACCTTTGTTGCACGTCTTGCACAATTATCGCTCATCGCCCGTGTGCGTGGTTATATGGCGTTTAAGATGTGCTGATCTAGTAAAGGTTTTGTTGCAGGTGTTGCACAGGTACGGCCTTTCGCCGGTGTGGGTCCTCCAGTGAACCACCAGGGTGGTACGTAGCCTGTAACGTTTTCCACATGTTTTGCAGATGTAGGGCTTCTCGCCCGTGTGCATGGTTTTGTGGCATTTAAGATGAAATAAATTAGTAAAGGCTTTGTTGCAGATGTTGCACAGGTACGGCCTTTCGTCCGTGTGCATGGTTTTGTGGCATTTAAGATGTAATAAATTAGTAAAGGCTTTGTTGCAGATGTTGCACAGGTACGGCTTTTCGCCCGCGTGGATCCTCGAGTGAACCACCAGTTTGGAACGTTCTCTGTAACTTTTTCCACATGTTTCGCAGATGTAGGGCTTCTCATCCGTGTGCGTGATTATGTGGCGTTTAAGATCTGATGATTTAGTAAACGATTTTCCGCAGTTGTTGCACAGGTACGGCCTTTCACCAGTGTGGATCATCATGTGATTCTTTAAATTACAACTTTTACTGAACTCTTTCCCGCAAGTTCTGCAAGAAAACGCCTTCTTCCCCGTGTGGGTCCTGGTCAGCTTTGATTTACAGTTGCTGTCTGACGGGACAGCAGCATCTTCGTGGTCACCGTGTCGTCTCATTGGCTCCGGATATGCAGTTTTGTTGGAGTCTGAGCGTACACTTTCAGTTCCTTCCTCATCTTTGTTTTGAGCTTCAGGAGAAGTGTGCAACAGCAGCTGGCCACAGTTTGGTCCTGGTTCACCATTTTCAACTTTCACATCAGCGACATTGACCAATGAGACATCCACCTCTACGTCTTCGTGCTTCATCTCCTGACCGCTGGAGTCTTCCTCCAGTTCTGTAGTCTGTGGATGCCCTGGTTCCTCCTGGTCCGGGCTGCAGCTCCTCTCCAGATTATCGATGTGCTGGTCAATGAAAACCCCATCCTCCTCCACCTTACAAACATTTTCTTGTGGGAGTTCTGGAATTACAAAAAGGGACAAAAAGATAGGATTTTAACAAGGCAAGGCAATGCAAGTTTATTTATATAGCACAATTCAACACAAGGTAATTCAAAGTGCTTTACATTGACATTAAAAGCGGCAAGACATAATTAGAAAGTAAATAACAAATAAGATTGAATAAAATTATGAATAAGATGATAAGAAAAGAAGTAAAATAATAAAAAGCACAAGCTGTTAAAAATAAGGGCAGTAGAGTCCAGCAGATAAGTATTTAATTTAGGAGTACGCTTGAGTAAACAGTAAAGTTTTTAGCCCTGATTTGAAGGAGCTAAAAGAGCAGTCTACAGTCTACAGTTCCTGTAGACCTCAGGTCTACAGGAAGTTTGTTCCACCGGTGAGGAGCAGAAAAACTGAACGCTGCCTCACCTTGCTTGGCTCTGGTTCTTGGGAACCACAACAAACCAGATCCAGATGAACCTCAGGGGTCTGGGACTTCATAAGGAACTAACAGATCAACCATGTATTTTTGTCCAAGGCCATTCAGTGCTTTGTAGACCAGCAGTAAGATTTTAAACTCTATCCTTTGACTCACTGGAAGTCAGTGTAGTGATTTCATGACCAGTGTAATATGGTCCAGTTTCCTGGTGTTTGTAAGGACTCTGGCAGCAGCGTTCTGGATCAGCTGCAGCTGCCTGATAGATTTCTTGTTAAAGGGGACCTATTATGAAAAACAGGTTTTTTCTTGTTTTAACATATATAAAGTGGTCTCCCCTCACCCTGCCAGCACAGGGGAGACAAAATACCATGAATTTCTGCAAGCTCTCTGACCCCCGCCGGACAGAATCCCCCAGTGTCACGTGGTTTTTTTTGAGCCGATTAAAATCTGCTCCCGTCGTGACGTAACGACGGGAGCAGATTTCCACAGGTTCAGCCTCCGCTGCTGAAACCACGCCCACAACCAGCTCTCTCCGCTGCTGGAGCGGTGCTTCCTTCAGCCAGTAGGACGCGGCGCCGCGGTGGAGCGGATCCAGGTTAAATCATCCAGGTTCCCGGGTGGTTTGGGAGCTGGGTCCTCGGGGGTCTGTCCCAGGTCGGACCAGCTTCACCCTCAAAGATTTTCAGGCAAATCTGTCGGTTTGATCACCGGTAACGGGCGATGCGCACAGGATGCGCTCCGGAGGCGATCTGTGCGCCCGCCGTGGGGTTGCAGCGCCCGTCGCACAGCATTCGCCGGGCAGATCCGGCTGAAATTCCGCTGGTCGGTCCCCGGGAGTCCCTGCTACCAGTCCAGGCCGGTTCCTGCGGTCCCGGCCGGTCGGAACCGGCCAGATTCCCCCGTTAAAGCCGCGGTGATGCGCGCTCCAGCAGCGCTGCTCCCGGGCGCCCGGCGTGGCTCCGGGGCCAGCGTTCAGAATCCGCCGGGTAGATCCGGCTTAAATAGTGCATAAATGTTATTTATATACAACTCATATTTTATTTTTTTAACAATAAAGTTTCCATTTGTGAAAATTCAGTGTTGTGATAATTTACAGGTTCGGGCTGCTCTGGCGGAGCAAGGTTTATTCTCCTCCCCTGCTACACGTCATTCAGGGAGCCAATCAGCACAGAGCCTCATTATCATACATACTGCCTGCGCCCCCCCCCCCCCCCCCCCCCTGGTCATCCCGTTGCTGCTTCCACATGACTGCTGTGTGCTGTTGACGTCCGCGACTCCCCCACTCTGGCCTTCGGCAGGAGGGTCCCCCCTTATGAGCCTGGTCCTGCTCAAGGTTTCTTCCCTCCTAAAGGGGAGTTTTTCCTTGCCACTGTTTGGCTTAAGGTTTTTCTCCCACTATGGGAGTTTTTACCTGCCATTGTTTATGTAATAATTGCTCGGGGGTTTATGTTTATGTTTATATTTATGTTTATGTTCATGTTCTGGTTCTCTGGAAAGCGTCTAGAGACAACATCTGTTGTATTAGACGCTATATAAATAAAATTGAATTGAATTGAATTAATTCTAACAATGTTTTTCAGGTGGTAACAGGCAGATTTAGTGATAAACTTTAGATGGCTGTTGAAGTTCAGGTCTGAGTCAATAATTACACCCAGCAGGAAAAATCACTATGCCAAAATGTGCAACTGACGCAAGCACACAAATAATCATAAAGTGCAACATATAAACAAAGCCGAGGCAGATGATCAGGACTTCTTTGTTGGCACAATCAAAGCAGAAAAACAAGTCCCACAAATGGATGCAGTGGATGCAAAGAAAGAAAAGTGGCGTGAAGATCTGATTGTCAACAAGAAAGTTTTGAAAGTCAGGCTGGACACTGGGACTTATGGAAGCCCATAGGGGACTTTATTCAAATGCAAATGTATTCCACAATAGCATTATAATTTTCCACATATGCATGAGTTATTTGGGACAAAAATGAAATTAAAATGCAATAATTCAATTTGAATTTTCATTTTCACATACTTGTATGGGCATTCTATGACAATATTAAAATGAAAATGGAAAAGCTGTTTCACATTTCATTTTGAAAGATTTAACCTGATTTACAGAGGACAATATTCAAATGCAATAAGAGAAACAGCGCCCCCAGGCTATTGCATTTACATTTACATATTACAACGCACTTTTAGGGACAATATTCAATTTGAAAATGCAAAAACTCAGTTTTATTTCCTTTGCCCTGAGCTCGGACTCACAGGCTCACGCCAGGCTACAGTAGCAATACAGCCTTCACCCCACTAGTCGGCGCGTAGCTCTCAGTCAGTACGTTTACATGCAGCAGTTCGTAATGATAAACATTTGTATGTAAATAAAAAAGTTGTACCCCAAATTCTGCTGTCTGTGAGAGCTACGCGCCGACTAGTGGGGTGAAGGCTGTATTGCTACTGTAGCCTGGCGTGAGCCTGTGAGTCCGAGCTCAGGGCAAAGGAAATAAAACTGAGTTTTTGCATTTTCCAATTGAATATTGTCCCTAAAAGTGCGTTGTAATATGTAAATGTAAATGCAATAGCCTGGGGGCGCTGTTTCTCTTATTGCATTTGAATATTGTCCTCTGTAAATCAGGTTAAATCTTTCAAAATGAAATGTGAAATGCTGTTTTCATTTTAATTTGCAAGTTGTTAGAAAATTGCATTTTAATTTAAATTTTGTCCAGAAAAGAGCTTGGTGACATTTAAATGTAAATGCATTAGCCTGGGGGCGCTGTTTTTCTTATTGCATTTGAATATTGTCCTCTGTAAATCAGGTTAAATCTTTCAAAATGAAATGTGAAACAGCTTTTCCATTTTCATTATAATATTGTCATAGAATGCCCATACAAGTATGTGAAAATGAAAATTCAAATTGAATTATTGCATTTTAATTTCATTTTTGTCCCAAATAACTCATGCATATGTGGAAAATTATAATGCTATTGTGGAATTACATTTGCATTTGAATAAAGTCCCCTATGGGCTTCCATAGGGACTGATTGCAACGTAATTTCTATGAAAGACCTCAGAAAGCTGAGACTGGATAAAAAGGTGAGCAAATCTCACTCCAAGCTTGTTGCTTATGCAGGACACCACATTCCAGCTTAAGGTAAAATCATGTTGACATGTTAGTACAAAGATAAAAAAGTATGACATGGAGTTTGAGGTCATAAAGAACAATGAATGGGGGGGGGGGGGGGCATTAATACATTTTATGTTTATGTTTTATGAAAAGCACTTTGTGTTACACTTTTTGTATGAAATGTGCTGTACAAATAAAGTTTGATTTGATTTGATTTGATGATGATGATGATGATGATGATGATGCCTCTCAGTGATGCATGGCGGGTGACGAAGCTGGTCACTGATGGAGCTCTCCATTGTGCTGATGGAGCTGTCCATGGTGCTGATGGACGACTAGTACTACTACTACAGTACAGGACAGAGCTAGTACTACTACTACAGTACAGGACAGAGCTAGTACTACTACTACAGTACAGGACAGAGCCCGCGTTCACCTTTTCCAGTCTGTTCCTTTCTACTGCTGTGATGCTGCTGCTCCAGCAGATCACAACATAAAAGATAAAAGTACCAGTTATAGTACCAGTAGTACCAGTTATAGTACCAGTAGTACCAGTTGTAGTACTATTATAGTACCAGTAGTACCAGTTGTAGTACCACTACTACAAGTCCTGCATATGAACTTCTACATGAACATCCTCCAACGATCAGGTTTTTTGCCAGTGTCATCTCACATCTTACACGGAGCCACTGTGATCTGCATCTTTTCTACTAAATAAACGATTAAGTCTAAAGAAATGTATGGATCTGGTTAAGAAATGTATGGATCTGGTGAAATACAAAACAGCGCAAATAATGTTCAAAGCAAGGAATAATCTACTACCAAAAAATATCAGAGGAATGTTCACTGAGAGAGAAAGGGGCTATAATCTAAGGGGAAAACTAAATTTTAGAAAACATAAAGTAGGAACAACAATGTGCAGCATGTGCATATGGAACTGTGGAGACTCTGTGGAACAGTTTGGAGCTGGAAATGAAAAAGTACGAACATAAATCTGTTTAAAAAGAGATACAAAAAATGATTTATAAACAGGTATATGGAAGAGGAAATGGGGTAACGAGTGTGAGAAACAAATAAAATAGGGAAAAATGGTATATTATACTTGCTTAAGATATGTTTAGATATTTATGTGGATATTTATGTAGTATATATTATATGTTGAGAGGGATAGTTATAATTATGAAATATATGTTATATATTTATTAGGTATGCAACATATATTAAGTTTTCTTCTTCCTGCTCCTTTTCTTTCATGGTGATAATGTGTACTTCATGGAATTTTGTACAACATTATTAAGAATATATACCATGAATGGAATAAACGAAATGAAAAAAATGTATATATTTATAGGGATATTTATGTAGTTATATAGTGTATATTTATATAGATTTATAAAATATTTGTATTTTCTATATATTGATATAATATTCATGTAATATTTATATTTTCTATATACTTATATGGATAATTATGAGGTAATAGGCATGTTTTACATAGTATTTATATAGACGATATTTATATGGATATTGTGTAGATATAATAACAGCAATAATGTAAATTCATAGAGTTATAAAGGGGTAGGAACTAGGAAAAAGTGTAGACTTCTTCCTACTCCTTTTTTCCAACATATGTGAATATGAAGATGTTAATGTTTATTTTTTATATAAATGTTCGAAATAAAAATTAATTCATTCATTCATTGATAAAGTGTGAAATATGAGTCTGGTCCAGAGTCTGAATGGAGCATGAAAGGCAGCACCAAGTAAACAGAACAACAAGTTAGTTCGGGATGTTTCCGAATCCCACATCAGCAGCTGCTTGAGCTGGGGAGTTTCCCATTTAGTTCGTTTGCTTCATCACCACGGCTTTTAACTGGAAACAAAAGGGATCTTGTAGGAGTCATACTCATGTGTTCATTCATTCAACTTTCCAGGGTTACGTACCGACTCTGTGGAGTCTGATTTCAGGTTTCCAGGCGAGGTCCAACAGTCTGCGCTGACGGTCGAGCTCTTCTTCATACTCCAAGATGCTTTTTTCAAACACTGACAATATTTCTACAGCAGCTGCTGTTAGTCGCTGACCGATAAACTCTCTCAGATGATTCACCTTAGACATTGTTGAAGAGGAAAAAGAAAGGAAACAACACCGTCCTCCTCAAAGGAATCACTGCTCTCGTCTTCCGTTCGCTCCAAACTTCCGACCTTCCGCCAGGTGTTACAATCTGGAGTTCCGGTAGAAATCACGGTTCTACGGATAGTTCCTTCTCGCAGTTACAGTAAGTATTTCATTTACCAACGAAAGTAATTACAACAAAATGCATACAACATTTTTCATCACTGGTTTACTACTACTTCTGTCATTTAGCAGACGCTTTTATCCAAAGTGATTTACATCTGAGAAAACCACACAAGCAAGAAGGTTTAGAAAGAGTTTTATTTTTTCTAACACAATGAGAGCTGACGCAATTTATATGATAAGCTTCTGATTGTTAATATCAATAAATAAAAGAAAAATATTTTTTAATTCATGTTTTCTTTATTATTTGTCATAAAACATTTATGTTGTTAAGAAACTTTTATTGCAATGGGCTTCAAAATAATACATATGAAAACATTTTTGGAACTTCCAAAGTTTTTTTTGCAGGAATTTCCCAAAACTAAACATTATGTTTGACTCTCAAAATCAAGCTTCCCTCTCAGGATTTCTGGCTAGTTAAGAAATGATGGCTGTTATATCTCAGTGTGTTTCAGCCTCTCCACCCAAACAAAGTATCGTGAAGGTGTTTTTAGGATGCACTTTATGATGTTGTCCATGTTCATATTTTGAAGGGGAATGTCATCACTTTTAACTGTACCTGTATCAGAGAAAGAGTTGATGAAACAGGCTGGCAGCTGTTGCAAATATTCTGTTTCTAGGACAGGTATGATTGGCTGTTTCTAACGTCAAATGCTGAATTAGTTGATATGAGCAAAGTTTCATGTTCAAGATTTGCACTTGATACTGTGAAGATTTCATTAAACTGCATTTAATTTTTTTGTGTCTCTAGTGGCCCTTTATTCAAGTTGCAGACAGGAAGGGGGTAGAGAGAGAGAATGGGGATGACGTGCAGCAAAGGTGCAGGCCGGGATTTGAACCTAGGACCGCTGCAGGAGGACTGTAGCCTCAGTACATGAGCCGCTACTTAACCCACTACGCCACCGAGCTGCCCATTAAACTGCACTTTTAAAGCTTAAATCAAAGGTTTGGGTTTATTCTTCCCATAGATGGACATGAATGGACACCATTATTTATTGCAACTGTGTGGTTAAAAAAAATAAAAGAATTCAGTATATGTTCAAAGTAGATACTGGTCTAAATTTTACATTTAACATTACGGTAAATGTGTAGAATCATAAAAGAATTAATGAAAATAAAAACTGAGTCATGATTTTGTATTTTCTTTTATAGAAATCAAAATTATTTTTCAAAATTATACTTATTTAAGTGAAGTCAGATGTGTTTAAGATCTTAATTTTACATTGCATTTATTCATATTCTTATACATTTATCTTACATTCTAATTAAGTTTTAGGTATTTAGTAAAATGTTTTAATATCATTAATCTCCACAACTCAAAATACTAATTGGTTCAATAAACTTTTTTTCAGTTCAATTCATGATTCTTGATGAAGCCAAGACCAGTGAAATAACAAACTGGATCAAAATGACGTGATTGAGGAAGTTTAGGATAAAGGACAAAAGTGCATCTCCACTTTTCAACTTCATTTGATGATATTTCTCTTTCAACATTGTTTTCTGAGCTAAATGCTGGTTGTACTGATCACGCTGTACCAATAATCTGCATCACTGACAACTTTCCTCTTGTTGATGCACTAAAGTCTTTTTTTATTTGTGTTTTTATTATTGAGTTAGATTGTTCACTCTTGGGTTTATGTTGAGCTTTTATAACTCACCACCAGGGGGCACTGCTGCTCTTTCTACATATGGAGAGTGTAATATTCCAGAATTATAAACAATAAAATGATTCATCCATCTAAAATGAAAACTTAATTAGATTTGTCATGATTATTTCTGACTAAATATGAGTTGAGGTAAAAAGACATTTACTTCTAAACAGATGTCTGATATAAAAGGGTTAAATCCAAAGTCTGTCCTCTTCCTGGAATATGATCCCGACGTGGATGGAGAGAATTTAACAACATGGAGCTGCAGATTAACTTTACAAAGAATGTGAGTGAAGAAGAAACAGACGGGAAAAAGGACGTGTGAGAGAGGCTTTGTAGATGAACGAAATAAACTGTCACGTTTAAAGAAACTTCAGCACATACTAACAGCTCTTTATTTGCACCGTGGAGACGGCAAGTTACCAACAGCAACAAATAACACAGTTTTAAGAAGGAACAGGGATTCAAACAAACTTAATGCAGAACTTTAAAAAATGTACACAACCACATCGTTCCCTCTGCGTCAAGTTGACGGAGAAGCATAAATCCGGGTTGAACCTGCAACCCTTGTGGGGAGGGGATTAGGCTCATCAGCCACAGGAGGTGGTGGTTGGACTTCTGCGGGTTCTTCTTCTGTGGGTCAGACAGGAGTGGACAGCTGCCCCCGGAGGACGACAACATGAGCTTCATTTGTCACGAGTCACCAGACTTCTCCTCCGGGTGATTTTTCATGTGATTCAGCAAATTACTTCTGCGGCTAAAACCTTTGTTGCACGTCTCGCACAAATATGGCTTCTCACCCGTGTGTGTGGTTATGTGCTGATTAAGAGTTGATGATTTAGTAAAGGTTTTGTTGCAGGTGTTGCACAGGTACGGCCTTTCGCCGGTGTGAGTCCTCGAGTGAACCACCAGGTTACAACGTTCTGTGTAGCTTTTTCCACATGTTTTGCAGATGTAGGGCTTCTCGCCCGTGTGCGTGGTTATGTGGCTTTTAAGAGCTGATAATTGAGTAAAGGTTCTTCCGCAGGTGTTGCACAGGTACGGCCTTTCGCCAGTGTGGATCTTCAAGTGATCCATTAAATTACAACTTTTACTGAACTCTTTCCTGCAAGTGCTGCAAGAAAAGGCCTTCTTCTCCACGTGGGCCCTGGTCAGCTTTGATTTACAGTTGCTGTCTGACGAGACAGCAGCATCTTCGTGGTCACCATGTCGTCTCATTGGCTCCTGATCTGCAGTTTTACTGGAGTCTGAGCGTAAACTTTCAGTCCCTTCCTCATCTTTGTTTTGAGCTTCAGGAGAAGTGTGCAACAGCAGCTGGCCACAGTTTGGTCCTGGTTCACCATTTTCAACTTTCACATCAGCGACATTGACCAATGAGACTTCCACCTCTACGTCCTCGTGCTTCATCTCCTGACCGCTGGAGTGTTCCTCCATTTCTGTAGTCTGTGGATGCCCTGGTTCCTCCTGGTCCGGGCTGCAGCTCCTCTCCAGGTTATCCAGGTGCTGGTCACTGAAAACCCCGTCCTCCTCCACCTTACAAACATTTTCTTGTGGGGGGTCTGGAATTACAAAAAGGGACAAAACGATTGGATTTTAACAAGTCAAAAGTGCTTCCCATTGTTTATTGTATTTGTGAGGTTTAAACTTTGTCCTGAATCTTTGGTCTTCCCCTTCATCTATGTACCGTATTTTCCCGACCATAAGGCGCACATAAAATTATTTTTCCCTTTTATAAATGTGCTGCGCACCCAATGAAACGGTGCGCCGTATCTATTACCTGTATTACGGTAATGTAAGGCGGACGGCCACCATGAGAACGGTAAAGGGAGAAGGGGGCGTGTGAAGCACCTATGAGTTGCGGACGTGAATGAGACCATCCTCAAACCGAAAGCAGTAGCGCTGGCGGAAGAAATTAAAATTGAACATTGTCATGGAGGTCTGTCTTGGTGCTTTCGCTTCATGAAATGGTGCCAGCGCCGGGGAAAGACGGGATCCGCGCCGGGGAAAGACGGGGTCCGCGCCGGGGAAAGACGGGATCCGCGCAGGGGAAAGATGGGATCTGCGCCGGGGAAAGACGGGGTCCGCGCCGGGGAAAGACGGGACTTTGAAGGGTTTGATTAATGTAAAAACTGAAATAAAATACAATCCAACTAAGTTTTGCTCCTGCTCTATTTTTAAATAAGCACACTTGTGTGCTTGTGTGTGTGTTTTGCGGCGCGCGTGTGTGCAGCTCCGTGTCTGTAGACTCCGCCTTTTGGGTCGGTGCGCCGTATGTGTGTTTTAAATCTAAAAATGAGAGACAAAAATGAGGCTGCGCCTTTTCACACGGTGCGCCGAATGGTCGTGAAAATACGGTAGTATATTTGAAAACAAGTGCATTACTCTGTGTGACCATTAGGCGGCACTGTGACTGTACTCTTGTGTTACTGCGTTGGTATCGAGACAGTTGAAGAATAAAGTTGTTGTTCTAGAAATGGCTTCTTCCGCGTCATGAATAATGATCTAACTAGTACAGCATATCAACACATATATGAACATCCTCCAACCATCACGTTTTTTGCCAGTGTCATCTCACATCTCACACTGTGACCTGCATCTTTTCTACAAAATAAACGACTAAGTCTAAAGCATGAAATTTGAACTGTAAAGTTGCATCTTAGTAACAGTTCAATGCCTCCCAGTTTATTAAAAATGACTCGGAACTGAAATGATCTGAATCATCTACTGTATTAATGAATGTGTTTACACAGGACTTGATTATATTTATTATTCATTTTTGTTCTAGTATTAATAGACATATATTAAATGATTTTGAATGATGTAATTTATTGACCATGTGACGGAGGGAAGGGGAGAGGGTGTTCTGTTGTTTTTATTTACTTATTCCTTTTTTTAATTTATTTTTTCTTTTTCTTATTTTTCTTTTTTCTCTTATTAGTTATTTATTTTGGTTTAATTAATGTTATGAAAAGTAAAAAAAGGGGGGGAAATATTGATAATTATATTGTTATTGTAAATCTTCTTTTTTTCTTTTTTTTTTAATGCCCTCAATAAAGATATCTATACAAAAAAATGACTCTGGGGATATGATACCAAAAGCTCTTATTGTGTAGAAAAGATTTCAACCAGTTCATTTTAGGTTTCCATTAATAAAATCTAAATCTATAACTTGCAGGCCTCCATCTTTGAATTCTTTGGTCAGTTCAGTTTTCCTAATGTAATTATTTTTCTTTCTCCATATATAATCAAAGTTAACCTGATTAATCTTTTTGATTACGTTATTGGGAATAGACAACGTGTTTGCTGGATAAATACATCTGGAGAGACTTTCCATTTTGGTTAAGAAGATACGACCTAATAAACTGATGTCTCTTAATAACCAGGAGTTAAGTTTGGTTTGGCATTCATTAATTACCCTCCACACATTTTTATTTTCACGTTCTGCTGAATCTTTAGAGATGGAAATGCCAAGATATTTGACAACAGATTTTATAGTAATAGGCATGTTTTACATAGTATTTATATAGACTATATTTATATGGATATTGTGTAGATATAATAATAGCAATAATGTAAATTCATAGAGTTATAAAGGGGTAGGAACTAGGAAAAAGTGTAGACTTCTTCCTACTCCTTTTTTCCAACATATGTGAATATGAAGATGTTAATGTGTATTTTTTATATACATGTTCGAAATAAAAATTCATTCATTCATTCATTCATTCATTCATAAAGTGTGAAATATGAGTCTGGTCCAGAGTGTGAATGGAGCATGAAAGGCAGCACCAAGTAAACAGAACAACAAGTTAGTTCGGGATGTTTCCGAATCCCACATCAGCAGCTGCTTGAGCTGGGGAGTTTCCCATTTAGTTGGTTTGCTTCATCACCACGGCTTTTAACTGGAAACAAAGGGATCTTGTAGGAGTCATACTCATGTGTTCATTCATTCAACTTTCCAGGGTTACGTACCGACTCTGTGGAGTCTGATTTCAGGTTTCCAGGCGAGGTCCAACAGTCTGCGCTGACGGTCGAGCTCTTCTTCATACTCCAAGATGCTTTTTTCAAACACTGACAATATTTCTACAGCAGCTGCTGTTAGTCGCTGACCGATAAACTCTCTCAGATGATTCACCTTAGACATTGTTGAAGAGGAAAAAGAAAGGAAACAACAGAACCGTCCTCCTCAAAGGAATCACTGCTCTTCCTCTTCTTCTTCTTCTTCTTCTCCTTCTTCTTCTTCTTCTTCAATGGTGTTTATTGGCGGTTGGCAAACCAACTTGAAGATGCATTACCGCCACCTACTGGACTGGAGTGTGGAACAGTAGACTAGCAGACAAAATAATAAAAAAGTAAAAAATAAAAATAAACAAATAAAATAAAACAAAAACTAAATAAGGAAATCAAATCCTCTCCAGTAGCCCTGTATCTTTCAGATATGCCATCAAATGCTTGAGCATAACTCCTGACTCTGCTCCTAGCAAGTTCCCCACATTTAAAGCCATCCTGGCTTCCTCTGCTGCTGCTGCTAATGTCCTTCTTTCCACCTCATATCCTCCACAATCCAACAACACATGCTGAACACATTCAGCCTGCCCACATTGGTCACATCTGCCATCAGGGGGTTTTCCTATTTTGTGCAGTGTATTGTTCAGTCCTGTGTGCCCTATCCTGAGTCGTGTAATGATTGCCTCTTCCCTCCGGTTCCTGCCCCTCCTTCTTCCCAACCCAACTGTTTTCTGTATATTGTAAAGGTGTCTTCCCGTGTCTTGGATGTCCCAGTATTCTTGCCACACTTTGCCCACATGTTTCTTGATTATTGATTTACCCTCTGCCCTACATAATGGAATTTCTGTATCTACAGTGTGTGATTTGGGTGTTTGTTTGGCCAGAATATCCACTCCTTCATTCCCTTCTACCCCTACATGGGCAGGAACCCAAATGAAGCAAACTGTCAACCCCCTCTTGTGCATTCTGTGAAGTAGATTATGTATTTTATATATGAGATCTTGCCTACATGACTTCATGGTTTTAATACTTGTAAGAGCTGCCCAACTGTCTGATGCTATTGCTGTTTTGTTATGGTTGTTTTCTTCTATCCATTCCAAGCCTAAAATGATAGCTGCAAGTTCAACTGTATATACTGATAAATGGTCTGTGGTTCTTTTCTTGATATGTGTTTTGTAGTGTGGAATGAAAACTGCAGCTCCTGTTCTTCCAGTATCAGGGTCCTTTGACCCATCAGTGAAAATTAATATTTAGTCTGAAAAGTGTTGTTCCAGATAACTTTCAGCTACCCTTCCCTCGGAAATCTGCCTCTTCCTTTTCTTCAATTGTTGCTGTATGTCAAAGTTTACTGACGGTTCTATGAATACCCAGGGAGGAGTACACGAATATGGGACTGTCGGACTGAAGTGTATATGACCTAAACCTGCTTGTACTGCTTTTATGTTTCCTACCCACCCAAAACTCATAATATTTGATTTATTATGTTCCCAACAGTCCTCCAGGATGGCTTTAGCAGGATGGGAATCACTGCTCACGTGTTCCGTACACTCAAAACTTCCGACCTTCTGCCGGGTGTTACAATCTGGAGTTCCGGTAGAGCTCACGGTTCTACGGAGAGTTCCTTCTCACAGTTACAGTAAATATTTAATTTACCAACGAAAATAATTAGAACGAAATGCATACAACATTTTTTTCATCACTGGTTTACTACTACTTCTGTCATTTAGCAGACGCTTTTATCCTTACTAAACGACCTGTTAACACTCAGGCTCTCTACAAGAAGGGCCAAAGCCGACTCCACCTGCTGCGCAGACTGAGGTCCTTCGGAGTGAGGGACGGCCTCCTGAGGACCTTCTATGACTCTGTGGTGGCGTCGGCCATCTTTTATGGTGTGTCTGCTGGAGCAGCAGCATCGCTGCAGCAGAGAGGAAGAGACTGGACAAGGTGGTGAGGAAAGCCGGCTCTGTCCTGGGCTGCAGTCTGGACCCGGTGGAGGTGGTGGGGGAGAGGAGGATGGTGGCTAAGCTGTCCTCCATCATGGACAATGTCTCCCACCCCCTTCATGAGACTGTCAGAACCCTGGAGAGCTCCATCAGAACCCTTTAGAGCTCCATCAGAACCCTGGAGAGGAATCGCAACTTCATTTGATGACATTTCTCTTTCGACATTGTTTTCTGAGCTAAATGCTGGTTGTACTGATCACGCTGTACCAATAATCTGCATCACTGACAACTTTCCTCTTGATGAACTAAAGTCTTTTTCTATTTGTGTTTTTATTATTATTACGATAGATTGTTCACTCTTGGGTTTATGTTGAGCTTTTATAACTCACCACCAGGGGGCACTGCTGCTCTTTCTACATATGGAGAGTGTAATATTCCAGAATTATAAACAATAAAATAATTCATCCATCTAAAATGAAAACTTAATTACATTTTTCATGATTATTTCTGACTAAATATGAGTTGAAGTAAAAAGACATTTACTCCTAAACGGATGTCTGATATAAAAGGGTTAAATCCAAAGTCTGTCCTCTTCCTGGAATCTGATCCCGATGATCCTCCCTCTTCTTCCTGCTCTCCAACCTGCAGATCTGCAGCTTCAACACGGATCTCAACATCAGCTTTAGAAGAAATCATGTGTCAGACGAGTTGTAAATCTAGTACAACTTGAATTTATACATGTGATTAAATATTGTTAATTTCATATTTAAATAATATGAAAAACGTACACAAATATGTTGTAACTTATTGTTACAATAACACAGCATGGATCATTTGAATTACATTGTTTTGACTTTGAGTTTTTTCCCATGAATTATCACAATAATCTGATGTACGCGCAGCTCAGATTTTAAAATGTATAAAGCCTTTTACAGTTTTCAGCGAACTATGTATAACATCACAATATATAACCTCTGAACGGAGTAGATGGAGAGAATTTAACAACATGGAGCTGCAGATTCACTTTACAAAGAGAATGTGAGTGAAGAAGAAACAGACGGGAAAAAGAACGTGTGAGAGAGGCTTTGTAGATGAACGAAATAAACTGTCACGTATAAAGAAACTTCAGCACATTAACAGCTCTTTATTTGCACCGTGGAGATGGCAAGTTACCAAAAGCAACAAATAATATGATTTTAAGAAGGAACAGGGATTCAAACAAACTCAATGCAGAACTTTAAAAAAAAAGTACACGACCACATCGTTCCCTCTGCGTCAAGTTGACGGAGAAGCATAAATCCGGGTTGAACCTGCAACCCTTGTGGGGAGGGGATTAGGCTCATCAGCCACAGGAGGTGGTGGTTGGACTTCTGCGGGTTCTTCTTCTGTGGGTCAGACAGGAGTGGACAGCTGCCCCCGGAGGACGACAACATGAGCTTCATTTGTCACGAGTCACCAGACTTCTCCTCCGGGTGATTTTTCATGTGACTCAGCAAATCAATTTTGCGGCTAAAATCTTTGTTGCACGTCTTGCACAAATATAGCTTCTCGCCCATGTGCGTGGTTATGTGCCGTTTAAGAGTTGATGATTCAGTAAAGGTTTTTCCGCAGGTGTTGCACAGGTACGGCTTTTCGCCAGTGTGTGTCCTCGAGTGAACCACCAGGGTGGAACGTAGCCTGTAACTTTTTCCACATGTTTTGCAGATGTAGGGCTTCTCGCCCGTGTGCATGGTTATGTGGCTTTTAAGATTTGATGATTGAGTAAAGGTTTTTCCACAGGTGTTGCACAGGTACGGCTTTTCACCGGTGTGGGTCCTCGAGTGATCCACCAGGTGGAAACGTAGCTTGTAACTTTTTCCACATGTTTTGCAGATGTAGGGCTTCTCGCCCGTGTGCGTGATTATGTGGCGTTTAAGATCTGATGATCTAGTAAAGGTTTTGTTGCAGGTGTTGCACAGGTACGGCCTTTCGCCGGTGTGGATCTTCATGTGATCCATTAAAATATTACTTTCAATGAACCCGTTGCTGTCTGACGGGAAAGCAGCATCTTTGTGGTCACCATTTCGTCTCATTGGCTCCGGATCTGCAGTTTTACTGGAGTCTGAGCGTAAATTTTCAGTCCCTTCCTCATCTTTGTTTTGAGCTTCAGGAGAAGTGTGCAACAGCAGCTGGCCACAGTTTGGTCCTGGTTCACCATTTTCAACTTTCACATCAGCGACATTGACCAATGAAACATCCACCTCTACGTCCTCGTGCTTCATCTCCTGACCGCTGGAGTCTTCCTCCAGTTCTGTAGTCTGTGGATGCCCTGGTTCCTCCTGGTCCGGGCTGCAGCTCCTCTCCAGGTTATCCAGGTGCTGGTCACTGAAAACCCCGTCCTCCTCCACCTTACAAACATTTTCTTGTGGGAGTTCTGGAATTACAAAAAAATCCTCAGTAATCCATCCCCAATTAATATAGAAAATTCTAAGACATTTCGTAACAATTATAATCATCTTGTTAGAACTGCCAAGAAAAAGTACTTTTCCAACAAATTCAATGAGGCTTCTAATAACATAAAAACTACCTGGGGAGTCATTAACCAGCTTCTAAATATGAATTAGTCTACAACTACTCTTCCATCTCAATTTGGTGAGGAAAATTGAGTCTACTTTGACCCATCTGACATTGCATATGTTTTTAACAATTATTTTGTTAATATTGGTACAGTTCTTTCAGAAAGGTTATCTCCTATAGCCGGGTCTGACAGGTTCTTCTATTCAGAGCTTCAAGCCTCCTACAGAGAAGGAAATCTTAATAATAATAATTATGTGCCTGAAAGACTCCGCTGCTGGTCATGATGAGGTCAGATCTAACTTACTTATGTTATTGCTAAGGCCCAATCCCAATTCCCCTTCACTCGCCCTTCTTTTCTTCACTTGCCCTTCTTTTCTTCCCTACCCCCTAAAAAAGAAGGGGGAGATTTTAGGGCACTTAAAATCTAGGGCACTTGGCCCAGGTGCCTGTCCCATTCTCCTACTCCCCCTTATTTTCATCCCTACCCTGATCAGGAAGCAGAGAGCCAAAAGCTGTTTTAATTTCAGCTGTAGCGCTGTTAATATGGCACTTTATTAAGTTTTAATATTTTTTCAGGCATAAAAGTAACCGTTAAGATCCCCAACCTGGGCTCAGTTTATCCAAAAAACGCCTGTTAAGAAATTTGACTCAATGTTTTCGGAGATGAGAAGAGCCCCTGGCCCCGGGGAGCAGCAGCAGCTCACAGCCCGAGAACAGACGTGTCCGCCGGGTCAACCCAGCGCCGTCGTCCCGGGAGAGAAACCTGCAGCTCTGTTGAGAATTACACTGGCTGAAATAAATCATTTAGGAAGATATTGGTTTAATAGATGAAATCTTACAGTTGTAGCTACGCCTGTTAAGAAATTTGCTCCGAAATTTCGAGATTTCTGTCTGCTGGCTCCGGAGCTTGGGTCCGCGTTAAATCGACGCAGAGCCTACGGCGTAGGGTACGGCGTACGGCGTGCGTCGCCGCGTTCATTGACGCAGAGCCCTCGGCGTTACACCAACGCAGAGCCTATGGCGTAGGTTTTGTCCCAGTGGGAAGACTGAACAACGATTAATCTGTCCATTCCGTAGGTTAGGCGTAGGTTACGTAACCTACGCCGTATGCTCTGCGTTGGTGTAACGCGGAACCATAAATCCCTTTATTCTGGCGTGATCTTCGGCAACTTTATCTGAAAGTGTGTAAATTACCCAGATTATATCAGAAACATCTAAAACAAATCTGACGAGTCACAGGATTATTTCTCTCTATTTCTCACAAAATATCTCCCTTGGTCACAATCTGAGACGAGTCTGCCTGTTTGCCTTCAGTCGGCGAGTCAAATCGACGCAGAGCCTACGGCGTAGGTTACGTAGTCTACGGCATAGCTTACGTAGCCTACGGCGTAGGTTACGTAGCCTATGGCGTAACCTAACAGCCTTTACTCCGGCGCGATTCTTCGCGAACAACGGACAAAAAAGGGATTATGTACATTCACTGATTGAATATTATGAAATTAAAATATACATTTGTCGCTAGAAATGTAATCAAAACGCATTTTTATGCAGAAACTAACTCAAAATATTGATTTATTCACTAAGAAATGTCCGCCATTTTTTTTTTTTTTTGGATTCAGTCCACAAATGACGACGAAAAGCATTCTGGGAAATTTTCATAGCCCCTCACTCGCGAAGTCAGCATCTGAAATCACTCGATCCGTAGAGGCTATTCTCAGCCCCTAGCCCTCGTTATGCCCACTCCCCCTAGGTGAAAAGAGGAATTGGGACACCACTACCCTAACGGGAACGCGCAAAATTTAGGGGTAGTGAAGAAAACGAGGGCGAGTGGGTCAAGTGGGACGCAGCCTAAGCCTTTGACCCATATTTTCACCAAATCTCTAGAAACTGGAATAATATCCAATGACTTCAAAATTGCCAAAGTAGTCCCTGTTTACAAATCTGGAGACCATAGTGTATTTAGTAACTACCGGCCCATTTCTGTTCTCCCATGTTTCTCAAAGATCCTGGAGAAATTGGTCTATAACAGAATGATGAAACATTTGCAGGACTGTAATATACTGTATAAACAACAATATGGATTTAGGAAAAATTATTCTACAGAAATGGCTTTACTTCAATTGGTTGATAAAATTCACACTGCAATCAATAAAAATGAATACACTTTAGGAATCTTTCTTGATTTATCCAAAGCTTTTGACACAGTTAATTTTGATATTCTTCTTCAAAAATTATTACACTATGAAATTGCTGGAATCACTCACGTGTGGCTTTTCAATTATATGCATAACCGTCAGCAATTTGTTATCATTGATGGTAAATCATCAGAGAGGGCCACCTTAAAATGCGGGGTCCCGCAGAGGTCTATACTAGGGCCCCTGTTGTTTTTGATTCATATAAATGATTTGGCCGCAGCCTCGTCCTCCTTGTTTCCTGTACTTTTTGCCGATGATACAAACTTATTTATTTCACATAATGATTTTCATCTCTAATGGGAAAGGCCAACCATGATTTACAAAACATTTCAAAATGGTTTAATATTAACAAAAATCACTGAATATAAAAAAAATCTAATTTTATTATATTTGCATCAAAAAATAAAATATATTGTAAATCTAACACCGGTCTGTCTATAGGAGATGACCCGCTCACTCAGGTTAACAACCTTCCTTGGTGTAATTATCAATGAAAGTTTAAGCTGGAAAAACCACATCAACCATGTCTGTAAAAAATATCTAAATCTATTGGTATTATTGGCAAATTCCGTTGTTTGGTGAATGAAAATTGTCTCCCAACTCTTTATTATAGGTTGATATATCCATATCTCATTTACTGTAATATTATTTGGGGAGCTAGCTACAACACACATCTTCATAAACTTCATATGTTGTAAAAAAGATTCTGCGGGATTGCCACACACAGTAATTGGTCTGCTCATTCTGCCTCTCTTTTCAAACAACTCAATATTTTACCCATCTTGTATGGGCTCAAATTAATGCCATAAGTATTTTGTATCTGTAAATAAACTTTGTACTTGTAATATTTTGTGCGTGTGCAAAAAATATTTGTACTTGCAAAAAATGTTTGTACTTGCAAAAAAAAAAATTGTACTTGTAGATACAAAGCTACAAACTTTTTTTACAAAAGCTACAAACATTTTACAAAGCTACAAACTTTTTTTTACAAAAGCTACAAACTTTTTTTACAAAGCTACAAACGTTTTTTACAACTACGAGTTTTGGCAGTGTTTTGACGTGCCAAAACTAACAGCCAATCAGCGATCTTTGGCACGGGTTTCAAAGGGTTTCTGGAGAGCCAATCAGATCATTGCATCGCCGACTGACGTCGCCGCCATATTGGATGTTCAAGACTGCGCTGCAAACTAATACAAGTAAATTGACTTATTTTCATAAAGCACCTTTCTACAAAGAAATTTACGTTTTACGTCTCATTTATTCATTCACACACGCACTAATATACTTGGGAAACAATTAGGCACCAAATATAATATATATATTTTTTTTATTCGTTTTGTTGATAAAAAAATATGTCTATATTTTTGTGAGGGGGGATATATATTGTTTTTCGGCACTACCTTGTTCTCTATAGCTGATATAACATGAATTACTCCTATGTGGGATCAATAAAGTTCTTATTTTTGCCGTCTGAGAAAATTAAATATATTATATTTGGTGCCTAACTGTTTCCCAAGTATACTAGTGCGCGTGTGAATGAATAAATGAGACGTAAAACGTAAATTTCTTTGTAGAAAGGTGCTTTATGAAAATAAGTCCATTTACTTGTATTAGTTTGCAGCCCAGTCTTGCCACATCCAATATGGCGGCGACGTCAGTAGGCGATGCAATGATCTGATTGGCTCTCCAGAAACCCTTTGAAACCCGTGCCAAAGATCGCTGATTGGCTGTTAGTTTTGGCACGTCAAAACACTGCCAAAACTCGTAGTTGTAAAAAAAAGTTTGTAGCTTTGTAAAAAAAGTTTGTAGCTTTTGAAAAAAGGTTTGTAGCTTTCGTAAAAAAAAGTTTGTAGCTTTGTAAAAAAAGTTTGTAGCTTTGTATCTAGAAGTACAAATATGTTTTGCAAGTACAAATACTTTTTGCACATGCACAAAATATTTCTACAAGTACAAATATTTTTTTCACACGCACAAAATATTTTTACAAGTACAAATATTTTTTGCAAGTACAAATATTTTTTGCACACGCACAAATTATTTCTACAAGTACAAAGTTTATTTACAGATACAAAATACTTATGGCATTAATTTGAGCCCATAATCTTTAAGTTAAATACATATCAAACCTGCAATTTTATTTTAAAGTATTGTTCCTTCCAGTTTCATTTTCTTTGCCATGTAAAGATTGTTTTCAGTTCAACAGTGATATGCACCATTTTAATACAAGACAGGCTAATAATTTAAATCTCCTGAAGTTCCGTACTGGTTTGTGTCAGTTCTCCATCAGATACAGTTATGGAACACCTACAGCAATCTCGTCTACCTCTACTTCATTCAATCATTTTAAACATAAACTCAGGACACATTTAATTGATCAGATTGCCTCATGATATTTCTAGATTTGTTATTTTTTTCTTTAATCATGTAGATACCATGTATTCTATTCATGCTGCTGTTTATTTGCTTTGTCTTTAGACTGCAATCATGTATTCTCCATTTTTTAAATCTTTGTACAATCTTTTGCTGTATTTTACAGGTAGAGGCCTCGTATAAGCCCCTTGGGCTTTTTGCCTCAGCCTAGCACATTACCAATCTCTCTTTTACATTTGTATGTTACTTGTTCTGTTTTTATACTGTGCTGAATAAATACATCTAAAAAAAAACGGTGATCTATATCTTTTCTACTAAATAAAGGATTAAGTTTAAAGTGTGAAATATGAGTCTGGTCCAGAGTCTGAATGGAGCATGAAAGGCAGCACCAAGTAAACAGAACAACAAGTTAGTTCGGGATGTTTCCGAATCCCACATCAGCAGCTGCTTGAGCTGGGGAGTTTCCCATTTAGTTGGTTTGCTTCATCACCACGGCTTTTAACTGGAAACAAAAGGGATCTTGTAGGAGTCATACTCATGTGTTCATTCATTCAACTTTCCAGGGTTACGTACCGACTCTGTGGAGTCTGATTTCAGGTTTCCAGGCGAGGTCCAACAGTCTGCGCTGACGGTCGAGCTCTTCTTCATACTCCAAGATGCTTTTTTCAAACACTGACAATATTTCTACAGCAGCTGCTGTTAGTCGCTGACCGATAAACTCTCTCAGATGATTCACCTTAGACATTGTTGAAGAGGAAAAAGAAAGGAAACAACAGAACCGTCCTCCTCAAAGGAATCACTGCTCACGTGTTCCGTTCGCTCCAAACTTCCGACCTTCCGCCGGGTGTTACAATCTGGATTTCCGGTAGAAATCACGGTTCTACGGATAGTTCCTTCTCGCAGTTACAGTAAGTATTTCATTTAGCAACGAAAATAATTAGAACAAAATGCATACAACATTTTTCATCACTGGTTTACTACGACTTCTGTCATTTAGCAGACGCTTTTATCCAAAGTGATTTATCTGAGAAAACAACACAAGCAAGAAGGTTTAGAAAGAGTTTTATTTTTTCCGACACAATGACAGCTGACGCAATTTATATGATAAGCTTCTGATTGTTAATATCAATAAATAAAATGAAAAATATTTTTTAATTCATGTCTACTTTATTGTTTGTCATAAAATATTTATGTTGTTAAGAAACTTTTATTGCAATGGGCTTCAAAATAATACATATGAAAACATTTTTGGAGACTTCCAAAGTTTTTTTTGCAGGAATTTCCCAAAACTAAACGTTAGGTTTGACTCTCAAAATCAAGCTTCCCTCTCAGGATTTCTGGCTAGTTAAGAAATGATGGCTGTTATATCTCAGTGTGTTTCAGCCTCTCCACCCAAACAAAGTATCGTGAAGGTGTTTTTAGGATGCACTTTATGATGTTGTCCATGTTAATATTTTGAAGGGGAATGTCATCACTTTTAACTGTACCTGTATCAGAGAGAGAGTTGATGAAACAGGCTGGCAGCTGTTGCAAATATTCTGTTTCTAGGGCAGGTATGATTGGCTGTTTCTAACGTCAAATGCTGAATTAGTTGATATGAGCAAAGTTTCATGTTCAAGATTTGCACTTGATACTGTGAAGGTTTCATTAAACTGCATTTAATTTTTTTTATGGCTCTAGTGGCCCTTTATTCAAGTTGCAGACAGGAAGGGGGTAGAGAGAGAGAATGGGGATGACGTACAGCAAAGGTGCAGGCCGGGATTTAAACCTAGGACCGCTGCAGGAGGACTGTAGCCTCAGTACATGAGCTGCTACTTAACCCACTACGCCACCGAGCTGCCCATTAAACTGCACTTTTAAAGCTTAAATCAAAGGTTTGGGTTTATTCTTCCCATAGATGGACATGAATGCACACCATTATTTATTGCAACTGTGTGGTTAAAAAAAAATAAAAGAATTCAGTATATGTTCAAAGATACTGGTCTAAATTTTACATTTAACATTACGGTAAATGTGTAGAATCATAAAAGAATTAATGAAAATAAAAACGGAGACATGATTTTGTATTTTCTTTTATAGAAATCTAAATTATTTTTCAAAATTATACTTATTTAAATTAAGTCAGATGTGTTTAAGATCTTACATTTGACATTGCATTTATTCAAATTCTTATACATTTATCTTACATTCTAATTAGGTTTTAGGCATTTAGTAAAATTTCTTAATATCATTAATCTCCACAACTCAAAATACTAATTAGTTCACTAAACTTTTTTCAGTTCAATTCATGATGATTCTTGATGAAGCCAAGAACAGTGAAATAACAAACTGGATCAAAATGACGTGATTGAGGAAGTTGAGGATAAAAGACAAAAGTGCATCTCCACTTTTCAACTTCATTTGATGACATTTCTCTTTCAACATTGTTTTCTGAGCTAAATGCTGGTTGTACTAGAAAATGGTGACAGATGGTTGGCTGTTCTGATTCTGACGTGTTGATGGTTGCGTTTCTTCTTTTGTCCTTGATTCTCTGAAGTTTCTTCATGGTTTTCAGTTCAACAACATGGAGCTGCAGATTAACTTTACAAAGAGAATGTGAGTGAAGAAGAAACAGACGGGAAAAAGGGCGTGTGAGAGAGGCTTTGTAGATGAACAAAATAAACTGCCACGTTTAAAGAACCTTCAGCAAATACTAACAAACCTTTATTTGCACCGTAGAGACGGCAAGTTACCAACAGCAACAAATAACACAGTTTTAAGAAGGAACAGGGATTCAAACAAACTCAATGCAGAACTTTAAATAAAAAG
Source organism: Cololabis saira (assembly GCF_033807715.1). Classification (NCBI taxonomy): domain Eukaryota; kingdom Metazoa; phylum Chordata; class Actinopteri; order Beloniformes; family Belonidae; genus Cololabis; species Cololabis saira. The sequence continues at coordinate 46,851,924 of NC_084589.1, forward strand.
TACACAACCACATCGATCCCTCTGCATCAAGTTGACGGAGAAACATAAATCCGGGTTGAACCTGCAACCCTTGTGGGGAGGGGATTAGGCTCATCAGCCACAGGAGGTGGTGGTTGGACTTCTGCGGGTTCTTCTTCTGTGGGTCAGACAGGAGTGGACAGCTGCCCCCGGAGGACGACAACATGAGCTTCATTTGTCACGAGTCACCAGACTTCTCCTCCGGGTGATTTTTCATGTGACTCAGGAAATCCATTCTGCGGCCAAAACCTTTGTTGCACGTCTTGCACTAATATTGTTTTCTCGCCCGTGTGCATGGTTATGTGGCTTTTAAGATTTGACAATTGAATAAAGGTTTTTCCGCAGGTGTTGCACAGGTACGGCCTTTCGCCGGTGTGGGTCCTCGAGTGAATCACCAGGTGGGAACTTCGCGTGTAACTCTTTCCACATGTTTTGCAGATGTAGGGCCTCTCGCCCGTGTGCGTGTATATGTGGCTTTTAAGATCTGATAATCTAGTAAAGGTTTTGTTGCAGGTGTTGCACAGGTACGGCCTTTCGCCGGTGTGGGTCCTCGAGTGAATCACCAGGTTAGAACGTTGTGTGTAACTTTTTCCACATGTTTTACAGATGTAGGGCTTCTCGCTCGTGTGGATCCTCGAGTGAATCACCAGGTCGGAATTTTGCCTGTAACTTTTTCCACATGTTTTGCAGATGTAGGGCTTCTCGCCTGTGTGCGTGGTTATGTGGCTTTTAAGATGTGATGATTTTCTAAACGATTTGCCGCAGGTGTTGCACAGGTACGGCCTTTCGCCAGTGTGGATCTTCATGTGAGCTATTAAAATACAACTTTTACTGAACTCTTTCCTGCAAGTGCTGCAAGAAAATACCTTCTTCCCCGTGTGGGTCCTTGTCAGCTTTGGTTTACAGTTGCTGTCTGACGGGACAGCAGCATCTTCGTGGTCAACGTGTCGTCTCATTGGCTCCCGATCTGCAGTTTTACTGGAGTCTGAGCGTAAACTTTCAGTCCCTTCCTCATCTTTGTTTTGAGCTTCAGGAGAAGTGTGCAACAGCAGCTGGCCACAGTTTGGTCCTGGTTCACCATTTTCAACATTCACATCAGCGACATTGACCAATGAGACATCCACCTCTACGTCCTCGTGCTTCATCTCCTGACCGCTGGAGTCTTCCTCCAGTTCTGTAGTCTGTGGATGCCCTGGTTCCTCCTGGTCCGGGCTGCAGCTCCTCTCCAGGTTATCCAGGTGCTGGTCACTGAAAACCCCGTCCTCCTCCACCTTACAAACATTTTCTTGTGGGGGGTCTGGAATTACAAAAATGGACAAAAAGATAGGATTTTAACAAGTCAAAAGTGCTTCCCAGTGTTGATTGTTTGGTTGTATTTGTGAGGTTTAAAGTTTGTCCTGAACCGTCGGTCTTCCCCTTCATCTATGTAGTATATTTGAAAACAAGTGCATTACTCTGTGTGACCATTAGGCGGCACTGTGACTGTACTCTTGTGTTACTGCGTTGGTATCGAGACAGTTGAAGAATAAAGTTGTTGTTCTAGAAATAGCTTATTTCGCGTCATATATAACATGGCATCAGAATAAAAACTTGAAATAAAACAAAGATAGGAAGACAAAATGAAGCAGATGAAACATCCGACCTCATTAAGTATAGAAGGAAATCTAGCGGAAAATTGGAGAGTCTGGATCCAGAGATTTTTAACTGTTTCTTGTCGCCAGCGGAATCGACGAAAAGTCTGATGCAGTGAAAAGAGCCACGTTCCTACATGTGGCCGGGGACAAAGCAATTACAGGTATATAAAACTTTTGACTTTGATGAAGACGTAGATGACTATGATACATTGAAATAACTTTTCCGCCAACATTGTGAGCCAAGGAAAAATGTGACGTATTTGAGGCACCTGTTCTTTATTCAAGTGCAAGGAAAATCAGAGACTGTTGATGCATATGTGACTGATTTAAAAAACAAAGTGAAAGACTGCGAGTTTGAGCACCTCACCGACTCACTGATACGAGATAGAATCGTGTGTGGAATCACAGATGACCAAGTGAGAGGGCGACTACTGAGAGAACCGGACCTCACGCTAAATAAAGCAATAGACATTTGCAGAGCCAGTGAGTTGAGTCGGAGTCAGCTAAAAAGTCTACATGAAGAGGTCATGTCTGACCTCCAAGTTGGTGAAAATGTGCGGGTTACACAAGGCAACAAGTGGGAACCAGCCACTGTGGTAGAGAAACTCATTCAGCCCAGATCAAACATTATCAAAACCACAAGAGGAGAAATGTACAGGAGAAATCGCAGACACCTGCTCAAAACTAGAGAGACTTCATTTCCAGTGCCACCTAGTGACATCACACCAGAGCACTCGTATCACGTGGAGCAAGACACTCTAACAAGTGCTGATCCAACTAGCTCTACTGCATACTGTTCCGCTGTACTGCATAGTCCAAGAGTAGCGACTGACAATGCTGTATCCAAGAACAACCCTGTGAGAACAACTCGCTGTGGAAGGCCTGTTAAGAGTGCCATGGTGTTATCTGGAATAAAAAACAGAAAAGAAAAAAAAAAGAATGGAACAAGTATGATGTAAATGTTAGCGATCAAGCTGTTATGCGCTAATTGTGATCTTTTCAAATTCAGTCACAAGATTTAGGCATTAATGTTTTGTTTGAATTGAAAGTTATATTGTTATGCTTAAGTCAATTGTTTTTCCAGCTTCAAAGAAATATGCAGAGTTAATACGGATCTGTGATATTGGATGGCAATTTTGGTTGGTAAATTTAGTCTCATGAGGACCGTATTATGTTATTTACAGTGCCTTTAGTGTAAACTTGGTTAAATGTTGTAATGCTGTTTTCATAACTGTCATGTCCATATAATAAATAGAAACTGTTATGAGGAAAACAAACTTGAGAAAGGGAGGTGTAGTTTATTGAAAACAAGTGCATTACTCTGTGTGACCATTATGCGGCACTGTGACTGTACTCTTGTGTTAGTGCGTTGGTATCAAGACAGTTGAAGAATAAAGTTGTTGTTCTAGAAATGGCTTCTTCGCGTCATACATAACGATCTAACTACAAGTCCTGCATATGAACACCTATATGAGCATCCTCCAAGCATCGTGTTTATTGCCATTGTCATCTCACATCTTACAAGTTCTAGTTCTACGGTATAGTGTATAACAACAGAAATGTTGACCGGTTTGAGATGCAGGTTGATGACAATCTATGTGATGATGGATACACCCATGATGATGTTGAACAAGCATATCAGTCATTTTTCAAGTCTTTCAACTCTGTATTCAACAGGTGCTTTCCTCTTGTCAGCAAAAAAGCAAACAAAGTCTCCGCATAGGGCTGGGTGATATATCGAGATTTTAATATGTATCGATATATTTTCAAACGCGATATGGTACGAGACAATATCGTTTATATCGATTATTAAATTTTTTTTTTTTTTTTTTGGATTTTGAAAAAATTTAATGTTTTATTTGAGATTTGCACAAATGTTTTGTTATTTGCACAACTGTCAACCTCAGTGGAAAAGTCTGCCTGTTACTGTCTACATTTTATTAATTGCACAGTGTATTTCAATTTAATTGTTATGCAGGAAAGGGATATTTGTTTTATTTTATTCAAGAAGCATTTTTATTCTATATATGCAGGCAGTTTATTTTTATTTCATTTGTTTTATACATTTTGATATTGTGCAGACCTCTGTTAATAAAAGGAACCTGTGTGACATTTGGCACGAGGCTTTGTATTAAAACTGACTGTTTTTTTAAGGGTTTGCCTCAGAAAAAAATGAAGCTAACAGAGATGCTATGCTATAATGTTTTGGGGGAAACCCCAATTATGGCACAGAAAAAATATCAATATATATCGAGTATCGCCATTCAGCTAGAAAATATTGAGATATGACTTTTGGTCCATATCACCCAGCCCTATCTCTGCATTTAGAAAACCCTGGTTTACACCAGATCTCCATAAGTCTCTGAAAGCTAAGAATAGATTGTATAAGAAATTCATCAGTAATCCATCCCCAATTAATATAGAAAATTATAAGACATTTCGTAACAATTATAATCATCTTGTTAGAACTGCCAAGAAAAATAACTTTTCCGACAAATTCAATGAGGCTTCTAATAACATAAAACTACCTGGGGAGTCATTAACCAGCTTCTAAATATGGATAAGTCTATAGCCACTCTTCCATCTCAATTTGGTGATGAAAATAGAGTCTACTCTGACCCATCTGACATTGCATACAATTATTTTGTTAATATTGGTAATATTGGTTTCTGACACATTTCCATCCTTCTATTCAGAGCTTCAAGCCTCCTACAGAGAAGGAAATCTTGGACATAATTATGTGCCTGAAAGACTCTGCTGCTAGTCATGATGAGGTCAGATCTAACTTAATTATGAAAACTAGACATTCAATTGCTAAGCCTTTGACCCATATTTTCACCAAATGTAGTCCCTGTTTACAAATCTGGAGACCATAGTGTATTTAGAAACTACCGGCCCATTTCTGTTCTCCCATGTTTCTCAGAGATCCTGGAGAAATTGGACTATAACAGAATGATGAAACATTTGCACGACTGTAATATACTGTATAAACACCAATATGGATTTAGGAAAAATCCTTCAACAGAAATGGCTATAATTCAATTGCTTGATAAAATTCACACTGCAATCAATAATAATGAATACACTTTGGGAATCTTTCTTGATTTATCCAAAGCTTTTGACACAGTTAATTTTGATATTCTTCTTCAAAAATTATTACACCATGGATTTGCTGGGATCACTCATGTGTGGATTTTGAATTATATTCATAACTGTCAGCAATTTGTTATCATTGATGTTAAATCATCAGAGAGGGCCACCTTAAAATGCGGGGTCCCCCAGGGATCTATACTAGGGCCCCTGTTGTTTTTGATTCATATAAATGATTTGGCCGCAGCATTGTCCTCCTTGATTCCTGTACTTTTTGCCAATGATACAAAGATATTTATTTCACATAATGATTTTTCATCTCTAATGGGAAAGGCTAACCATGATTTACAAAACATTTCAAAATGGTTTAAAAGGCGTTTATGTTTATGTTCATGTTCTGGATCTCTGGAAAGCGTCTAGAGACAACATCTGTTGTATTAGACGCTATATAAATAAAAATTGAATTAAAATTAACAAACTATCACTGAATATAAAAAATCTAATTTTATTATATTTCCATCAAAATACAAAATATATTGTAAATCTAACACCGGTCTGTCTATAGGAGATGACCCGCTCACCCAGGTTACATCAACAACCTTCCTTGGTGTAATTATCCATGAAAGTTTAAGCTGGAAAAACCACATCAACCATGTCTGTAAAAAATATCTAAATCTATTGGTATTATTGGCAAATTCCGTTGGTTGGTGAATGAAAATTGTCTCCCAAACTCTTTACTATAGCTTGATATATCCATATCTCATTTACTGTAATATTATTTGGGGAGCTACCTACAACACACATCTTCATAAACTTCATATGTTGCAAAAAAAGATTCTGCAGGATTGCCACACACTAATGAAGTTTTAAAAGTACTAAATTGTTACAGTTTCTGACCTCTCTGTTACAAGTATGTTTTAAATCTGCTACTGTTCCCTCTGATTGGTATAAATCACTTATTAAACATATTCCAAAGTCAACTAAAAATGACCCTAGGGTCCCTCTTAATTATAGAGGAATCAGCCTTTTAAGTACAGTTCATAAACTGTTTTCTAATATTTTAAATAATTTTCAGTACCTAGAGTTGGAAAACATTTTAGTGGAGGAGCAGAATGGGTTCAGAAAACATAGATCCTGTCTAGATCATATTTATAACCTGTGTACTGTAATACGAGCTAGAACTTTTGAAGGAAAGTCTTTTGTTTGTTTTATTGATTTTCAAAAAGCTTTTCATTGTGTGCACAGAGATTTGTTGGAGTTTAAACTTGTGTTGGCTGGGTTTAACGGTTTATTTTACAAAGCAGTGTTACATCCCTGTAAATTTACTGTTTTTGTTTATTTATTATTTGTGAGTATCTGGTACTGGGGTGCAGAGGTTTGGTTGGGAGAGTGTTTCCTGTTGGAGGTGGCCTTTACCAATTCACCTGTCAGCTCAGGTCCACTGGTGTGGGAGGAGTTGGAGCTGCTGCAGGTGTGCTGATGGAGAGCGACGCCCACCTCTACCGGAGCCAACCAGAGGGAACCTCTCCCCCTACAAAGCTGCTGCTGGAGCAGTGCGCTTAGGCAGTCGTCTCACACCACCCATGTGTGAAGACGTGCTGTCCGTTCTGGCTGTTGTGAGAGCTTTGGGGCCAAATGTTTGGTTTCCCTCAGCCTTTCTGCCCAAGCAGTTTGGTTCCTGCTAAATCTTGTTGGTTCCTGCTAAATCTTGTTGGTTGAATGATTTACAAAAGTAATGGGAGCAGTAAGGTAAATATTAGATGGCTCCAACGCCTGAGTGATGTAAAAGCCTAATTTGTTGAGGATTGATTTAGAGTCGTTAGTTTAGTATAGTTAATTTTGTTGTAATTTTGTTTTGGTTAAAGGTTAGGTTTAGTTAGTGGATTTATTGTTTTAAGGTTAGGGTCCAGTTTTTTATGCTTGTTTCTTTGGTTTACGTTGTAGTCATTTTCTTTATATAAACTTTAGTTCTTTGGTTTAATTTGTAAACTGCTTTCCATACTGTTGTAAATAATCACTTGCATCATTTTCACCTTGAACAAAAGAACCATGGGTCAAAATAAAACATATCTTTACTCGCAAAACCTGCCTTTCATTTACATATTCTGTGATCCCTAGTAGCAGAGTACATAATAACCAGTGTGTAGGATCCATACTAAAAGTGCACATGCAACCAAAAGCCGAAAATGGCGTGCGCACAAAAAAAAAATCTGGATTCATAAAACCGTGTGCACGCACGCTTGCACGCAATGTTCTCTTTATAAATCACAGTCCAGCTGGAAGGTTGCGCACGTGAATTCACCTCATACCCCGCCCTCTACACACCTGCTTGATACCATAAATGGGCAATGCAAACTACATGATGATTATATTTGCATATGAATGAGCCTGCTGAGCACGCGCAACAGCTTCCTGCTGTTTGCGCGTCAGGATGAATGAGACGTGTCGAGCCACCGTGCCACTAAATTTCACAGAGACTGAGATGGAGATGTTGTTGATGAGGTGGAGGCAGGAAAACCACAGTATTTGGTGGTCACAGTAAAAGTATAAACAGTACAGTGGGGAGAACAAGTATTTGATACACTGCCGATTTTGCAGGTTTTCCCACTTGAAAAGCATGTAGAAGTCTGTCATTTTTATCATAGGTACTCTTCAACTGAACTGTGAGTGATGGAATCTAAAAAAAAAAAATCAAGAAAATCACATTGTATGATTTTTAAGTAATTAATTTGCATCAGAAAATGCAAGACTTGAAACCTGAGTTGTTTTGGACTGAGGATGATGCTAAGTTGGAATGGTTTTTCAGAGGAGGTTTTCTCTATAGCTACCGTTATAAAGAGAGCCTGGAAACAGAGAAAGGACAAATTATATGGAAACTGAGAAAGGATCTGTAATTTGATCTGTAATGTATACGTGGAATTTATAATTTTGTGTTTGTACGCAGCTGATGTTTGTTTGCTGGCGTAGTATCTGTGTCTTGTAAGGCCTTATAGGCTGGAACCTTAGAGGTGTATGACACATTAATAAACAACAATTCATTCATTCATTCATTCACAGTAATTGGTCTGCTCATTCTCAACTCAACAACAATTCAATATTTTACCCAACTTTAAAGGAGCTTGAGGCTCCTTTTAAGAAATGAGACTCTCTAGCGCCACCCTTCACCACGACGGCCGTTGGGGGTACTGCAGCCAACAGTGAAGCCGGCACGGGAGAACGGGGAGAACGTGCATGCAGCGTCATGTGACGTCACATCCGCAGGACAGCGCGGGAAAATCGGGACCGAATTGCAGCACATTTTGCAGCACACAGCCTGTTCAAGGCAAAGGAGAGATACACTAGAGGAATCATTCTTTTGGGTTTGGAACGCTTCATCTGACATTATTAATAGAAAACTTAAAATGTATACAGATTTTTTTCATAAATCCTGCCACAATCCGGCCTCAAGCTCCTTTAAGTTAAATACATATCAAACCTGCAATTTTATTTTCAAAGTATTGTTCCTGCCAGTTTCATTTTCTTTGCCATGTAAAGATTTTTTTCAGTTCAACAGTGATATGAACCATTTTAATACAAGACAGGCTAATCATTTAAATCTCCTGAAGTTCCGTACTGGTTTGTGTCAGTTCTCCATCAGATACAGTTATGGAACACCTACAGCAATCTCGTCTACCTCTACTTCATTCAATCATTTTAAACAAAAACTCAGGACACATTTAATTGATCAGATTATCTAATGATATTTCTAGATTTGTTATTTTTTTCTTTAATCATGTAGATACCATGTATTCTATTTATGCTGCTGTTTATTTGCTTTGTCTTTGTTTTTAGACTGCAATCATGTATTCTGCATATTTTAAATCTTTGTACAATATTTTGCTGTATTTTACAGGTAGAGGCCTCGTATAAACCCCTTGGGCTTTTTGCCTCAACTGAGCACTACTGCGGTCCAGCCAGCCGTCATTCGTATTTACGGTCAAATCAGCCGCTCCTAAATGTTCATGTGCTTCTAGCCCCTTTCACACAGAAGCCCCTTTCACACAGCCAGTTCGAGGCGGGAACGTTGCGCCTTTAAGCCGTCTCGCTGTTCTGTGTGAAAGTCACGGAGGCGGAATGGGGGGGCCAAGTGGCCCCACCAATAAGCCGGCAGCGGAGGTAGTCACAGAGCCGTCACAGAGACGAAACGGGGTCTGTGTGAATGACACAGCCGGCATGCCGGGGCCAGCCGGGGCCAGCGCTGACGCTGTCGTCACGCCTCTGATTGCGGAACGCCGGCATGCTGTGTGAATTTACAGACGGGAGCAGCGTTATGCCGGCGTTGTATGGTTCTGTGTGAACCAACAAAGGCGGCGTATTGGCAGGACTTCTTTACACCAATATTGCGGAATCTCTGTGTGAAAGGGGCTAGAGATTCCGCAATATTGGTGTAAAGAAGTCCTGCCAATACGCCGCCTTTGTTGGTTCACACAGAACCATACAACGCCGGCATAACGCCGCTCCCGTCTGTAAATTCACACAGCATGCCGGCGTTCCGCAATCAAAGGCGTGACGACAGCGTCAGCGTCTAGTGGCATGCCGGCATGCCGGCTGTGTCATTCACACAGACCCCGTTTCGTCTCTGTGACGGCTCTGTGACTACCTCCGCTGCCGGCTTATTGGTGGGGCCACTTGGCCCCCCCATTCCGCCTCCGTGACTTTCACACAGAACAGCGAGGCGGCTTAAAGGCGCAACGTTCCCGCCTCAAACTGGCTGTGTGAAAGGGCCTCCTATTTCAGCCTTTACGGTAAATGAATGAACGCGGCTCAAAAACGGAAAGATATGAAGTTCTGAGTTTGAGATAATGCAGATGTGTTTTTTTCATATACCCATACTTCCACTGTAATATTTACTATTACTGTAAAAGAAAAGGATGAAACACTTTTCTTTTAAGATCTAAACTTCAAACACCTTTTCTAAAAAGGTCAGTCTTATTTTTCGCTTAAGGTTCTGTGTTGCAGGGACTATAACAATGAATTCTCCCATAATTTCACCCAATACCCCATATAGCCCTCGTCACAACTACAATCACTACAGGCACAGTGAATTTCAAACAATTTTACTGTGGAAAAATAGAAATATTAACATCTAAACTTCAAACACCTTACTTTTCTAAAAAAGTCATTTGCCTTTTTTGCTTCAGGTTCTGTTTTTTCAGAGACTATAAAAATGAATTCTCCCATAATTTCACCCAATACCCCATATAGCCCTCTTCATAACTTGAATCACTACAGGCACAATTAACTTCAAACAATTTTACTGTACAATTATTGAAATATTAAGGTGTAAACTTCAAACAATTTACTTTTCTACAAAAGTCAATCGCCTTTTTTGCTTCAGGTTCTGTTTTGCAGAGACTATAAAAATGAATTCACCCATAATTTCACCCAATACCCCATATAGCCCTCTTCATAGCTACAATCACTACAGGCACAATTAACTTCAAACAATTTTACTGTACAATTATTGAAATATTAAGGTGTAAACTTCAAACAATTTACTTTTCTACAAAAGTCAATCGCCTTTTTTGCTTCAGGTTCTGTTTTGCAGACACTATAAAAATGAATTCACCCATAATTTCAGCTAATACCTCATATACCTCTCTTCACAACTGCAGTCACTACAAGTACCGTATTTTCGCGACCATAAGGCGCAACTTTTTTTTTTTTTTTTTTTTTTTTTTTAAAATGTGCCGGGCGGCTTAAGAAACGGTGCGCCGTGTCTATTACCTGAATTACGGTAATGTAAGGCCATGAGAACGGTAAAGGGAGAAGGGGGCGGGTGAAGCCCCCGTGAGTTGCGACGTGAATGAGACTCCACTGAGCTGATTAATGCGAAACAGATGATGAAAACTTTTAAGGATTTGCTTGATGTGTAAAGTGAAATAAAATACAGTCAAACTAAGTTTTGCTCCGCTCTATTTAAATAAGCACACTTGTGTGTGTGTGTTCTGCAGCGCGCGTGTGTTTTGCATGTCGGGAACCGAGCATGCACCTGCCGTGGGTTTGCGGGTCCGATCGCCGGTTCCCCGGGGCAGATCCGGCTGAAATGCCGGTGCTCTTTCCCCGGGAGCCCCTACTACCAGTCCATGTGGGCTCCTCCGGTCCCGGCCGGTCGGAACCGGTCACTTTCCCCGGTTAAAGCCGCAGTGATGGGCGCTGCTGCAGCCGACTTCCTGGTTCCCAAAGCGGGTCCGTTCGACCTGGTTCACGGCCGCTTTATGAGCAGAGATTTCTGGGGTCTGTGTCAGGTCAGATCAGCTTCACACTCCGAGATTTGCAGACAAATCTGTCGGTTACAAACCCGGTACCAGATCCCGACATGCGCGGGTGTGTGTGTGTGTGTGTGTATTCGCGGCGCAAACACACAGATTCTCATGTATGTGGCGCTTGACTGGCGCAGCTGATGGACAGAAACTGTGGTGATTTTTAAAAGAAAAACTTTGCATAAGACGTTTCCAGCCGGAGTCATTATAAGGGCGAATGAAAAGGGGTGGCTGGATGAAGGGATGATGATGATCATGTGGCCGAGACAGGTCTGGAAATTCGGACTGGCGCAGCTGAATTAGCGGAGCGGAGCTCCTGTCGGAATACAACCCGGTACTGGATCCCCGACAGCGCGTGTGTGAGCGGGTCCAGCGCGAGGGTCCCGGGACGTGGGACCCGGGACCGCCGCGGGACCAGCGCGGGGGGGCGGACCGGGACCCGGGACCCGGGACCCGGGACCCGGTCCAGCGCGGGGGAGCAGACGGGGAGCGGACCCGGTCCAGCGCGGGGGGGATCCGCAGCACAACAGGGTATGAAAAGTTTATTTACTCTTGTGCTTGGCTGCCACGCTGATGGACAAACTGCCGGCTATGGTGATTTTTAAAAGAAAAGCGTTGCCTAAACAGACTTTTCCAGCCAGAGTGAAATGAAAAGGGCTGGATGGATGAGGAGATGATCGGGTGGCTGAGACAGGTTTATGTGCAGCGCCCCGGTGGTTTTTTAAAATTCTTTAATGCAGAAACAGAATATGAACCTTTGAAGGGTTTGATTGATGTGAAAAGTGAAATAAAATATCAAATAAGTTTTGCTTCCGCTCTATTTTTAGCGTGTATAGCGACTATCCTGTCAAACAATTAGCCACTCGGCTGGGTGCGGGACGGGACTTCTTTTTTGACGCGCTCAGCTGATGGATGAGTGAATGAATGAAAGGTACACTGCAACGTCCACTGTCGGGTGAGGTTCCCATTTATTATCGTTACTGTATATTTCAAAGCATGTTTAGAGTATGGAAAAACTGTTTATGGAGTGATCTGAATTAATTGTGATGGTTCTGGCTGGTAGAAAAGCTGTCTTTAAAGAGCGGTAAAAAACCGTGCGGTCTCCCCGTCACCCATGCATTAATTGGCCGCCCAGAACACCTGCACCTAAATACCAATTGCACCGGTAGTGACGTGGACCCAAACCACCATCTAACCTGCCACCAAGTGACAACTTGTAAATAAACAAAAAGACTGAAATAAGCAGACAAACAATGGCTCCTACACACCGGCCCCTTAATTGTGACTGGGTGAACAATTAAATTCAAGAAAAAAAGGGAGCCATAAATAGTCCAATCTTCCTCTGTCTTCTTTCTTCCTTCTTCTGAGTCTGGCGTTACAGACACTAGACTCAACGTTGGGTCATGACCATGCAAAAACTTTATACTGCCTCCTGTAGCAGAAAAAGCTTGGATATGGGCCGCTCCAAATGCCCTGTCTTTGTCTTCAGCTGTACGGAACGTACAAGTCCTCCCTTGTCCGGATATGTCTTTGTTACTCTTCCCATAATCCATGATCCACGAGGTGCAGTATGATCCATGACAATGACAACGTCACCTATCACAAAACTTCTTCGAGGCTTTGTCCACCTTTGCCGTTCTTGCAGTAGCGGCAAGTACTCTCTTGTCCACCTCTTCCAGAACAGGTCCGACAGGTACTGAACCTGCCTCCACCGTCTCTTGATGTAAACGTCATCCTCTTGAAAGAGTCCAGGTGCAAGAATAGGCTTTCCTTTGAGCAGGAGGATGTGATTTGGCGTGAGTGCTTCCAAGTCATTGGCCTCATCAGATACTTTAGTAATGGGGCGGTCATTCAGAATGGCCTCTACCTCACACAGGATGGTATGGAGGCTTTCATCGTCCAAAGATTGTTGGTGTAGAACAGAACACAAGATGTTTCGGACCATTCTGATGAGCCGCTCCCACACACCACCATGGTGAGAAGCAGCGGGGGTGTTAAAGCTCCAATCAATACCTTTTTGCAGAAGAGCACTGTGAATCTTGCTGTGATCTATGGCAGCCAAGGCCTCTCGCAACTCTCGCTCAGCTCCAACAAAGTTTGTGCCGTTATCCGACCTCAAACTAGTGACTTGACCTCTGCGGCACGTGAACCTCCTTATGGCGTTAATGCAGGAATCTGTATTCAGAGAATAGGCAATCTCCAAATGTACAGCCCTGCTAGCCATACAGGTAAAGATGACGCCATACCGTTTGACCACAGCACGTCCTCTCTTGACATCTATGGGGCCGAAATAATCCACTCCTACATGTGTGAAAGGAGGCAAATCTGGCCTGATTCTTTCCTTTGGCATGTCAGCCATTTTCTGTTCACTGGGCTGTCCTCGATGCCGTCGACAGATCACACAGTCCGATATTATTCTTCGACAGGCAGAGTTAGCATTTGTGATCCAGTATCTACGCCGCAAAGTTGAGAGCATATGGTTTCTTCCGGCATGTCCAAGCTGCTGATGTATGGATCGTAGAATTAGATTGGATACATGTTGACTCTTAGACAGTATTACAGGGTGTTTTAGTTCCTCAGGTAAAGCTGCCCGACTGAGTCTTCCACCCACTCTCAACAACCCATCCTTCCACACAGGATCCAACCTGTAAATGTCACTCGTTCTCTTCACACCAGATGCTCCACTCTTCAATGCAGAGATTTCATCCTTGAAGGCTGCGTGCTGACTGAAGTGGATAATGGCAGATTCTGCTCTGGTGAGGTCACTTACAGACAGAAACTGATTGCCAACTGCATCTCTGACCTTTTTCATCTCCTCTTCCACCCTTTCAGGTTGCACAAGTGAGCCTGTAGCAGTAAAAGAAGCAACCATTTCCTTCCTCTTTCTCCTTAGCTCCAGGAGGGTTGTTTTGAGCCGAAGGAACCAAGCAACAGTGGTCTTGAGCTTTGTCCACTCTGAAAAGAAACTCATGAGCTTAGCAGTTGCATCCTCAGAGTGTGTATTGATGACATTTACAATAACATTCCTTTTGACCTCTGGATCTTGTGAGGAAATGGGCTGTGGATCAAAGGGTCTTGGCCAATCAACTTCGGGGTGTCGCAGAAAATCAGGGCCCTCAATCCACCTTGTGCATGCTAGAAAGCTATTTGCAGTCAGACCTCTGGAGGCTTCGTCAGCAGGATTATCCCTAGAGCTGATATGCCGCCACTGAACAACCTTTGTAGCTTCTCTTATAGAAGCCACTCTGTTTGCTACAAAGGTATGAAATCGTTTGGTTTCGTTACTTATGTATTTCAGCACCGTCTGACTGTCAGTCCAAAAACATGAGTCCTCCAACTGCAGTGATAGCTCTTTCCTCAGCATCCTGTCTACTTTGACAGCCAGCACAGCAGCGGTAAGTTCAAGGCGAGGAATTGTCGTCTGTTTTAATGGTGCAACTCTAGCCTTGCCCAACATAAATGCAAGATGCACTTTCTCCTGGCTCTCCAGCCTAAGGTAGGATACTGTGCCATAACCATGGTCACTTGCATCTGCAAAATGATGCAACTGTGCATGTAGGGGTCCTCTAAAATCCATCGGCTTGATGCAACGATCCATCTTAAACTCTGCCATCCTTCCCAAGTCCAGCAGCCATCCTGTCCATCGTTGCGAGAATATCTGGGGTATAGGGTCATCCCAGGACATGTTTTTTCGGCACATTTCTTGCAACAATAGCTTTGGTAACAAGGTAAAAGGTGATAGAAATCCTAATGGGTCGTAGATGGAACTAATGATTGAAAGGATTCCACGTCTGGTGTGTGGCCGTATTTCAACTGCGGGTTTGAATGTGAAACTGTCACTTTCCGCACACCAACTCAATCCGAGTGCCATCTCCACAGGCAGAGTGTCGTGCTCCAGATGTAGCTGCCTGGTTGGTTTTGAGCGCTTTGACTCAGAAATGGATGACAATACAGCCCGACTGTTGCTTGTCCACTTTAACAGCTGAAATCCTCCTTTTGAGCACAAGCTAGTGAGATCCTCAACGAGCTGCATTGCTTCTTCCTCTGTGGGCAAAGACTTCAGACAATCATCCACGTAGAAGTTATTGCAGATGGTATCTGTCACCTTCTCTGGGAAGTCAGCCTTATTGTCCACTGCAGTCCTCCTCAAAGCATAGTTGGCGCAACTCGGGGAGGAAACTGCCCCAAAGATGTGCACTCTCATTCTATGTTCTACTGGACGCATTGAGGTGTCTCCGTTTGGCCACCACAGAAAACGAAGAAAATCCACATGCTTTTCTGACACTCTTACTTGATGGAACATAGCTTGGATATCCGTCATCAGAGCAACATGTTCTTCTCTGAATCTTGTTAAGACACCAAAGAGAGAGTTAGCGAGGTCGGGACCTTGCAACAGCTGACAGTTTAATGAAGTTCCTTTGAATCTCGCCCCACAGTCAAAAACAACCCTCAGAGTTTTCTTTTTTGGGTGGTACACCCCGTGATGAGGGAGATACCACACACTGCCATCTTTACCATCCAACTGGTCCTGAGGCACCACTTCCGCATATTCATTGTCAATCATGCCAGTAAGAAATGCTGTGTACTCCTCCTGGTAGGTCTTATTCCGTTCAAACTTCCTCTTGAGACTTTGAATGCGCTGTTCAACTATGCACCTGTTGTTGGGCATGGTGATGTCATCCACCTTAAAGGGTAAGTCCATACAGTAATGACCATCCTGCATGCAAGTGGACTTTTCTAAGGTCTCCATAAACCTCAGATCTTCCCTCGACATCTCATGCTTCTCCAACGTCTTCTCATTGAAGTCCTGATTGTATTGAGAGATCAACAGCTCCTCGAGCCTGGCGACGGATATCCTGTTGGCACAAATGGTTGAGCAGCTTCTCTGACAACAACCATTATTGCTCCTTGCAGGACCGTTGATGACCCACCCCAATAGGGTCCTCACGGCATATGGTCCATCACCTTCGCTGTTGATGATCTCCCAGGGCTCCATAAGCTTTGGCGCATTAGTCCCAATTAAGACTTCCACCTCAGCATCCAAGTCTGGGATCCTGATATCTCGCAGATATTTCCATTTTTTAATGTCTTGCTGAGTGGGAATGTTGCACCTTGACACAGGGATTGTTTCCTGCGTGTAGGTCTCTGGGAGCTCCACAAATTGATTTCCATCCAACTTGGATACTTCCAGTCCTGAGATCACTTGACTTTCCACAACCTTTTCTTGGCCCATAGTGCGCAGTAGGATGTTGGTTGTTTTGCCTTGTAGGTTCAGCTTCTTCACGAAAGTTTTAGTACAAAAGGTAGATGTACTTCCAGGATCCAAGAAGGCATATGTCCGCAGCACCTTATCTCCCTTTTTAGATTTTATCTGTACTGGCACGATGGAAAGAGTACAGTTGTCATCTCCGGCCCCAGTACAACCACATGCCTTTAAGGAGACAAGGGCACTGCTGACAGGTGTTTCTAATTCCTTGTTCTTGTCTTTGCTGTGGATGTGCAATATAGTAGGGTGCTTTAGACTGCACTCACTGCAGGTCAGACGGTTCCTGCACTCCTTACTCATGTGGCCAGCCTTCAAGCATCCAAAGCACATTCCTTTTCCTCTCAGGAACTCAATCTTCTCCCTTTGAGAAAGCTTGTTCAGCCTTGAACAATTGAGCAATGGGTGTGACTCCTGACAGTAGAGACAAGATTCTGAGGATGACTCCTTTGATGCTATTGACTGTCTGGGAATCTTGTGCACTGGGGGTTTGGTTACAGCATGGTCGGTTGCTGAAATGGTGGTTGCAAAACTGCTTCCTTTGATGTTGCTCCTGGGTAGCAGTTTGCTTGCATTTACAGACTTCGAGGTGTTTGGTCGAACATCTGAAATATCACCAAACAGTGGATGAGACAAGACTTTGACTTGCTTCTCCAGAAAGCACACCATGTCAAGGAATGTAGCTCTGTAGCCTCGTCGCTCCTGTATGTCACAAGCTGTGGACCTCCATTTTTCCCGCAGCTTGTATGGCCACTTCATTAAGACATGCCTCATGTGAGATGGAACGTTCAACTCCTCCATATATTGTAACTCTGTCATAGCGTTGCAGCAACCTCTTAGGAACAGCGCAAACTCCTTCAGTGCCTGTATGTCTTCTGTTTTAATTACAGGCCATCCAAATGCTTTGTTCATGTATGCTGTTGCTATTCTGTGCTCATTGCCGAAATGTTCCTTTAAAAGACATTTTGCTGTTTGATACCCTTGTTGCGGTGTCATGTGAAGGCAGCTTCGCACCAGCTCCCGGGGCTGCCCCCTGGTGTACTGTTCCAGGAAATACAAACAGTCTTGGTAACTGCTAGTTCTCTCTTCAATGCAATGCTCAAACGTTCTCATAAAGGAGACAAACTGCAATGGGTCACCATCAAATATGATAATGTCTCTTTGTGGTAAAGTAGCTGACAGTTGTTGTTGTACGAGCATGTTGGTGATTTCATTCTGCCTCTGCATAATTCCACAAATAGCATCCTGGTCCACTGTATTTTGCACTGATGATCTGCTCTGTGCAGACTGATGATGTAGGGCATGAGACATTCCTGTGTTTGGTTGCAACTGTGGCCTTAGAGTGATATCCCTTTTTAGTGATTTCTCCTCTTCCTCCTTTAGGCGTGTTTTAATGTAAACTTTAGGTCGCACGTCACCTATTGGAGTAATGGGTGGCAGAGTCGGGCTTAGATGCAAAGCTGTGGTGTTTCTTTTCGGCACGAACTCACTGGCCTTTGGGTTGAATTCATGGCTTGGTACGTTAAGTGCTCTGCTCACGTAAGAATTCATGCCATCCGAACATCTGCCAACATCACTGCCTTCCAGCACAGAAAGTCTTGCAGCAGCAATGGCTATTTGTGCATCAAGCTCCAGTTGTTCCTTCCTTTTCTTTAATTTGATTGTTTCTTGTCTGAGTTTTTCCTCTTGTTCCTCCAAATCATGTTTCCTTTGCAGAGCAGCAGCTTTCTCTTCTAAAGCCGCTTTCTCTGCCTTTGCCCTTAAACGTGCAGATGAAACACTGGAAGCATATGATCTGAGAGAGTGGTCTTTTCTGCTCGACCTTTTACTTGACACATTAGACACACTGTCACCCGGATTGATGTCATCACAGCATTTAAATTTTGCATTTTTATCACCACCAGCATTTTCATTTTCACCACAATTAGCAGCAGCAGCATTTTCATCATCAGTTGCATTTTCATCACAATCAACTCCATTTTCCTTCAACCATGTTGATATTTCTTCCACAAAAACCTCATTGCAGGACCTCTTGGTGTGAAACCATGTTTCCTGTTTTCTCTGCTCCTCCTCTGGGAGAGAAAACTCAGTAAGCAATGTGTTGTGGAGATCAGAAGCCTTTTGACACAGTGTTTCAAAACTTTTTAGGTTTTGTTTAATAACAGAAACATTTTCACTGGAAGTCAAGAGAGCAGTGATTTGTGCTTTTAATTTGCTTGCTTCTTTAAACTTCACATTCCTTTCTTTTTGAAGCCTTTCAATCTCCATCATGAGCCCTTTGACAGTATGCTTTCTTATTCTTTTTTCCACATCACATTCAATTTCCTTAGTCTCACTTTCATCAATATTAATGCGCAAATCACTCATTTCAACAGATGTGTATTTTGAGAAGTTTCACGGATCAATGTTGCGCCCTTTGCCAGCTGCGCAGAGCGTTTGCGCATCCAGTCTGTCTAGACAACACACTCCCGTTGAACAATGCCTCAATCCTCCACCACTTTGCATTGAAAGTCATCAGATCTGGCCGTTAATGCAGGACCTCATGTTCATAGCAGCCCACTGCCGCATACAGCGCTTCGCCGTTTCCAGTCCATGAATCCATTACACTTATACTTGCTTACATGCAAACTGGGGACCTCCAGGCGCGTTATGACAGGAAACTTTTCCTACCTTTCGCAGATGAGGTTGATGAACATTTACCGGCCAGGGATAACAGATGAGGTTAGCAGCTCTGCAATCCGCATTTCCAAATGCTCCAATAATCCAAGTGAGATCAGGGTTTTTTACTTGTATAGCGACTATCCTGTCAAACAATTAGCCACTCGGCTGGGTGCGGGACGGGACTTCTTTTTTGACGCGCTCAGCTGATGGATGAGTGAATGAATGAAAGGTACACTGCAACGTCCACTGTCGGGTGAGGTTCCCATTTATTATCGTTACTGTATATTTCAAAGCATGTTTAGAGTATGGAAAAACTGTTTATGGAGTGATCTGAATTAATTGTGATGGTTCTGGCTGGTAGAAAAGCTGTCTTTAAAGAGCGGTAAAAAACGTGCGGTCTCCCCGTCACCCATGCATTAATTGGCCGCCCAGAACACCTGCACCTAAATACCAATTGCACCGGTAGTGACGTGGACCCAAACCACCATCTAACCTGCCACCAAGTGACAACTTGTAAATAAACAAAAAGACTGAAATAAGCAGACAAACAATGGCTCCTACAGCGTGTGTGTGTTTTGCAGTGCACGTGTGTGCAGCTCCGTCTCCTTAGACGGCGCCTTTTGGGTCGGTGCGCCATATGTGTGTTTTAAAACCAAAAATGACACACAAAACTGAGGGTGCGCCTTTCCACACAGTGCGCCATATGGTCGCGAAAATACGGTATGCTTAATTTCAAACAATTTTACTGTACAAATATTAAGATCTGAACTTCAAACTTTTCACTACAGGTCTGCTCAATTTCACATTCACTGTACTTTTATAATCCACACAGAATCACAGGCTCAGTCCCGTCACCACAATCGCCTCATTGTTTTATAATCATCCTTAAGCACACTATGTGGATATTTGATTTAGTTTTAGAATTCATTTTTACAGTCTCTGCAACAAAGGCAACTGACCTTTGTAGAAAAGTAGTGTTTGAAGTTTACACCTTAATATTTCAATATTTGTAAAGAAAAATAGTTTGAAATTAAGCATGCTTGTAGTGATTGTAGCTATGAAGAAGGCTATATGAGGTATTGCGTGAAGTTATGGGAGAATTCATTTTTATAGTCTCTGCAAAACAGAACCTGAAGCAAAAAAGGCGATTGACTTTTGTAGAAAAGTAAATTGTTTGAAGTTTACACCTTAATATTTAAATAATTGTACAGTAAAATTGTTTGAAATTCACTGTGCCTGTTTAGATGTTAATATTTCAATTTTTCCACAGTAAAATTGTTTGAAATTAAGCATGCTTGTAGTAATTGTAGTTGTGACAAGGGCTATATGAGGCATTGGGTGAAATTATGGGAGAATTAATTTTTATAGTCTCTGAAAAACAGAACCTGAAGCAAAAAAAAAAAAAGAAGTGTTTTCCTCTTCCTTTTCTTTTACAGTAAGAGCGTGTTAATATCACGGTGGAAGTTTGGGTATATGAAAAAAACAAATCTGCATTATCTCAAACTCAGAACTTCATATATTTCCGTTTCTGAGCCGCGTTCATTCATTTACCGTAAAGGCTGAAATAGGAGCACATGAACATTTAGGAGCGGCTGATTTGACCGCAGCTGCTTGAGCTGGGGAGTTTCCCATTTAGTTGGTTTGCTTCATCACCACGGCTTTTAACTGGAAACAAAGAGATCTTGTAGGAGTCATGTGTTCATTCATTCAACTTTCCAGGGTTACGTACCGACTCTGTGGAGTCTGATTTCAGGTTTCCAGGCGAGGTCCAACAGTCTGCGCTGACGGTCGAGCTCTTCTTCATACTCCAAGATGCTTTTTTCAAACACTGACAATATTTCTACAGCAGCTGCTGTTAGTCGCTGACCGATAAACTCTCTCAGATGATTCACCTTAGACATTGTTGAAGAGGAAAAAGAAAGGAAACAACAGAACCGTCCTCCTCAAAGGAATCACTGCTCACGTGTTCCGTTCGCTCCAAACTTCCGACCTTCCGCCGGGTGTTACAATCTGGAGTTCCGGTAGAGATCACGGTTCTACGGATAGTTCCTTCTCGCAGTTACAGTAAGTAACTGCTTGTTTTTACATTTACTTACAATATCTATGATTTCTCTCTCCTCCACAGCTGTGAGAAACTTTGAATCTGGATTTCTACTTATTAATGTTTCCTTCCATCCATCAGCTAATAACAATAATTTCAATTTATATAGCGCTTTTCACCTGAAGCGACAGATCTCAGAGTGCTTTACAAAGAAGACTAAAAACAAGACTAAGAAACTGGAATTATATAAAGCAAGAAGTTTAATGTGTAATTAGTGGCGTGGCCTTTTGATTGGCATTAATTTGTCCAACCTGTAAATAAATACTTTTTCTAAAATCTTAGAAAATGTTGGGAGTAAAGAATCAGGCCTGTAATTAGTGAATTGGTGTCTGTCTCCAGTTCTGTACAGTGGGATGACTTTTGCAGTTTTCATTTCATTCATTCATTCAAAGTCCTCCCTCCATTATCATATTATTTTATAATAATAATAATAATAATAATAATAATAATAATTATTATTATTATTATTATTATTATTATTATTATTATTATTATTATTATTATTATTATTATTACAAAAGTGCATCTCCACTCCAGAGATGGAAAATGGACTGGTACCAAAAGCCAGGCTTGTTGCACAAGGTTTTGAGGAACTGCAAGTTTCTGCTACAGAAGGAATCTCCAACCTGTGCTTCAGTCTCTGAGGCTCCTTGTGGCAGGAAGTTATCAAAAACAATGGACACTGCATTTGATGGACATAAAATCTGCTTCTTTCATGGACTAGAAATGTGGAGAGACATTTACATTAAACCTTCTCCAGAGACCAACAGAGCAGATCATCTTTTTTTAACCCACATCAACTCCATGGTTCCTGACACAGTGGATTCCTATCAGTTTTCCTACCGTGCCAACAGATCAGTGGATGAAGCGATGGCTTCGGCTTCACTTCACCTTCCAACACCTGGACAGGATGAACACCTATGCACGGCTTCTGTCCCTGGATGTGTCATTTGATGAAGCCAAGACCAGTGAAATAACAAACTGGATCAAAATGACGTGATTGAGGAAGTTGAGGATAAAGGACAAAAGCGCATCTCCACTTTTCAACTTCATTTGATGACATTTCTCTTTCCACATTGTTTTCTGAGCTAAATGCTGGTTGTACTGATCACGCTGTACCAATAATCTGCGTCACTGACAACTTTCCTCTTGTTGATGGACTAAAGTCTTTTTTTATTTGTGTTTTTATTATTATTACGAGATTGTTCACTCTTGGCTTTATGTTGAGCTTTTATAACTCACCACCAGGGGGCACTGCTGCTCTTTCTACATATGGAGAGTGTAATATTCCAGAATTATAAACAATATAATGATTCATCCATCTAAAATGAAAACTTAATTACATTTTTCATGATTATTTTGTTATTTATTTTTTATTGACTATTTATGAGTTGAGGTAAAAAGACATTTACTCCTAAACGGATGTCTGATATAAAAGGGTTAAATCCAAAGTCTGTCCTCTTCCTGGAATCTGATCCCGATGATCCTCCCTCTTCTTCCTGCTCTCCAACCTGCAGATCTGCAGCTTCAACACGGATCTCAACATCAGCTTTAGAAGAAATCATATGTCAGACGAGTTGTAAATCTAGTACAACTTGATTTTATACATGTGATTCAATAATATTGTTAATTTCATATTATGTAAATAATATGAAAGACGTACATAAATATCTTGTAACTTTAGTTTATATAGTTACAATAACACAGCATGGATTATTTTAATTACATTGTTTTGACTTAGTTTGTCCCATGAATTATCACGATAATCTGATGTACGTGCAGCTCAGATTTAAAATGCATAAAGTATTTTACAGTTTTCAGCGAACTGTGTATAACATCACAATATATCGCAAAATTTGGATACTGCAATATCGTATTGTATCGTGACTCAAGTATCGTGATGTGTATCTCACATTACACTCATTTCCTCATTCATTTGCAAACCAAATGTTCTTGTTTTTCTAAATCATAAAAACATTTTAAAGGGGAAATAAAAGCAAACCGCATCTGACTGCACTGACTTCTGAAATCTTCAAGGTTTTTTGTTTAATGCTGCAGACATTAAAGTTTATAAAAATGTGACAGATGGTTGGCTGTTCTGTTTCTGACGTGTTGATGGTTGCGTTTCTTCTTTTGTTCTTTTGTTTCTTCCTGTTTTTCAGAGGAACGTTATAAAAACTGAACACGTAAATATATCAAACTTGGACTAACCTCTGAACGGAGTAGATGGAGAGAGTTTAACAACATGGAGCTGCAGATTAGCTTTACAAAGAGAATGTGAGTGAAGAAGAAACAGACGGGAAAAAGGACGTGTGAGAGAGGCTTTGTAGAGGAACTAAATAAACTGTCACGTTTAAAGAAACTTCAGCAAACGCTAACAGCTCTTTATTAAACCGTGGAGACGGCAAGTTGTCAACAGCAACAAATAACAATTTTAAGAAGGAACAGGGATTCAAACAAACTCAATACAGAACTTTAAAAAAAAAAGTACACAACCACATCGTTCCCCTCTGGGTCAAGTTGACGGAGAAGCATAAATCCGGGTTGAACCTGCAACCCTTGTGGGGAGGGGATTAGGCTCATCAGCCACAGGAGGTGGTGGTTGGACTTCTGCGGGTTCTTCTTCTGTGGGTCAGACAGGAGTGGACAGCTGCCCCCGGAGGACGACAACATGAGCTTCATTTGTCACGAGTCACCAGACTTCTCCTCCGGGTGATTTTTCATGTGACTCAGCAAATCAATTCTGCGGCTAAAACCTTTGTTGCACATCTCGCACAAATATCACTTCTCGCCTGTGTGCGTGGTTATGTGGCTTTTAAGAGATGATGATCTAGTAAAGGTTTTGCTGCAGGTGTTGCACACGTACGGCCTTTCACCGGTGTGGATCCTCGAGTGAACCACTAGGTGGGAAAGTTGCTTGTAACTTTTTCCACATGTTTTGCAGATGTAGGGCTTCTCACCCGTGTGCGTGGTTATGTGGCTCTTAAGAGCTGATAATTGAGTAAAGGTTTTTCCGCAGGTGTTGCACAGGTACGGTTTCTCGCCCGTGTGGATCCTCGAGTGAACCAGCAGGTGGGAACGTAGCCTGAAACTTTTACCACATGTTTTGCACATGTAGGGCTTCTCGCCCGTGTGCGTGGTTATGTGGCTTTTAAGAGCTGATAATTGAGTAAAGGTTTTTCCGCAGGTGTTGCACAGGTACGGCTTCTCGCCCGTGTGGATCCTTGAGTGAACCAGCAGGTGGGAACGTAGCCTGTAACTTTTACCACATATTTTGCAGATGTAGGGCTTGTCGCCCGTGTGCGTGGTTATGTGGCGTTTAAGATCTGATGATTTAGTAAACGATTTTCCGCAGGTGTTGCACAGGTATGGCCTTTCGTCAGTGTGGATCTTCATGTGAGCCATTAAATTACAACTTTTACTGAACTCTTTCCTGCAAGTGCTGCAAGAAAATACCTTCTTCCCCATGTGGTTCCTGGTCAGCTTTGATTTACAGTTGCTGTCTGACGGGACAGCAGCATCTTCGTGGTCACCGTGTCGTCTCATTGGCTCCGGATCTGCAGTTTTACTGGAGTCTGAGCGTAAACTTTCAGTCCCTTCCTCATTTTTGTTTTGAGCTTCAGGAGAAGTGTGCAACAGCAGCTTGCCACAGTTTGGTCCTGGTTCACCATTTTCAACTTTCACATAAGCGACATTGACCAATGAGACATCCACCTCTACGTCCTCGTGCTTCATCTCCTGACCGCTGGAGTTTTCCTCAGGTTCTGTAGTCTGTGGATGCCCTGGTTCCTCCTGGTCCGGGCTGCAGCTCCTCTCCAGGTTATCAAGGTGCTGGTCACTGAAAACCCCGTCCTCCTCCACCTTACAAACATTTTCTTGTGGGAGTTCTGGAATTACAAAAAGGGACAAAAAGATAGGATTTTAACAAGTCAAAAGTGCTTCCCATTGTTTATTGTATTTGTGAGGTTTAAACTTTATCCTGAATCTTCGGTCTTCCCCTTCATCTATGTAGTATATTTGAAAACAAGTGCATTACTCTGTGTGACCATTAGGTGGCACTGTGACTGTACTCTTGTGTTACTGCGTTGGTGTCGAGACAGTTGAAGAATAAAGTTATTGCATTTCAGGTTGATTGATCCATCCATCCATCCATCCATCCATCCATCCATCCATCCATCCATCCATCCATCCATCCATCCATCCATCCATCCATCCATCGTCTGCCGCTTTATCCGTTCCCGGGTCGCGGGGGCAGCAGTCTCAGCAGAGATGCCCAGACTTCCTTCACCCCAGACACTTCCTCCAGCTCTTCCGAGGGGAGTCCGAGGCGTTCCCAGGCCAGCCGAGAGACATAGTCTCTCCAGCGTGTCCTGGGTCTTCCCCGGGGTCTCCTCCCGGAGGGACATGCCTGGAACACCTCCCTAGGGAGGTGTCCAGGAGGCATCCGGTGCAGATGTCCAAGCCACCTCAGCTGACTCTTCTCAATGTGAAGGAGTAGCGGCTCGACTCCGAGCTCCTCCCGGTGACCGAACTCCTCACCCTATCTCTAAGGGAGCGTCCAGCCACCCTGCGGAGGAAACTCATCTCGGCCACTTGTATCCGCGATCTCGTCCTTTCGGTCACTACCCAAAGTTCATGACCATAGGTGAGGGTAGGTGCGTAGATTGACCGGTAAATCGAGAGCTTCGCCTTTCGACTCAGCTCCCTCTTCACCACGACGGTCCGGTACATCGACCGCATAACTGCGGACGCTGCACCGATCCGTCTGTCAATCTCCCGCTCCATCGTTCCCTCACTCGGGAACAAGACCCCAAGATACTTGAACTCCTCCACCTGAGGCAGGACTTCTCCACCCACCCGGAGAAGGCATGCCACCCTTTCCCGGTGGAGAACCATGGCCTCGGTTTTGGAGTTGCTGATTCCCATCCCTGCCACGTCGCACTTGGCCTCAAAACGCCCCAGCACATGCTGAAGATCCCGGTCCGATGAAGCCAACAAGACAACATAATCCGCAAAAAGCAGAGATTAAATCCTGAGGTTCCCAAACCGGATCCCCTCCGGCCCCTGGCTACGCCTAGAAATCCTGTCCATAAAAATAAACAGGACCGGTGACAAAGGGCAGCCCTGCCGGAGTCCAACATGCACCGGGAACAAGTCTGACCTACTAGCAGATGACACCACACTCTTTCTCCGGGATGAAAATCAAGTTTCTATTGCAATAAACACCATAAATGAGTTTTCCAAGGCCTCTCGCCTAAATCTGAATCTTAATAAATGCGAAATTATTTCCATTAAGGATTCTGAAAAAACATCAATTTGTAGTATCCCAGTTAAAAATGAAGTTGTTTACTTGGGTATTACAATAACTAAAGACCAACAAAAAAGAACTGAATTTCAATCCTATTATACAAAGAACTCAAAAAAAGTTAAACCAGTGGCTATTACGGGATCTCTCTCTTAGAGGTAGAGTTCTACCCACCAAGCCGGAAGGAATATCACGCTTAACATATGCATCTCTGTCTTTGTTCGTGGACAACAAACATATTACTCAGATTGACAGGCTGCTTCTCAACTTCTTGTGGAAAAATAGAACTCTTCATCTGAAAAAAATCTGTTCTAATGAATGACTATGAAAATGGTGGACTACATTTTCTAAATTTCTGCACCCTAAATAACACATTTAAGATAAAATTGGTTGAAACAATTCTTCAAAAATCCTAACTCTATCTGGAATGTCATATCCTTCCATATTCTGTCAAAACTGGGTGGATTAAACTTTTTTTTTTACCTGTAACTACAATATTGATAAAATCCTGATAAAAATGTCTCCCTTTCACCATCAGGCCTTCCTGTCATGGTCTCTTATTTTCAAACACAACTTTTCACCCCACAAATACCTCATATGGAACAACAAAGACATATTGTTTAAACATAAATCTCTATTTATTGAGTACTGGTTTAATAACAACATTGTATATGTAGCTCAGTTGTTTAACAGGGACGGTCTTCTCTACTCCTATAATGAGTTTCTAGCAGAATACAATATTCCTGTGTCACCTGGCGACTTTGCAAAAGTATTTGGAGCAATCCCTTCTGGTGTTTGCATGTTTTTTAGATCTCAACCAAGAGTGGAAACCCAACAATTATCCCTGTTATCATTGACTGATACTCCAATTGGCCAAATCTGTTTGTCCTGTAACCGTGGTAAGAACAATAAGTTGATTAGATTCTTGTTTAGACAGGATGTCACCACAGTTCCTTATGTGGTCTCACACTGGAATAGGTACATGGATCATATTGGCTGGAAAAAGGTCTGGCTCTTACCCAACCGATACCTGTTGACCAACAAAGTTAGAGAAATATTGTTTAAAATAATTCATAGATTTTATCCTTCTAATGATCATATTGTTAAAAGGTTTAAAATAGACATTGATGTGAAATGTGCTTTCTGTTCTGTAAATATTGAAACAATTACTCATTTATTTTGGCTCTGCCCCATTGTCCAAAACCTCTGGATTGATATATGTAATTTTATTGTTAACAATATTGAAGAAGAATTTAAGTTGTTTTGGAGGGATGTGCTGTTTGGACTCTATGACTTTGACAGGATTAAGGCAAAACCCAATGAAACATTCATTATTAACCTCGTCATACTGTTGGCAAAATTTCACATTCACAAATGTAAATTCACACATAGAAAACCCTCTTTTGTTGCTTATTACAATGAGCTCAAACAGGTTTTTTGCCAGTGTCATCTCACATCTTACACGGAGCCACTGTGATCTGCATCTTTTCTACTAAATAAACGATTAAGTCTAAAGAAATGTATGAATCTGGTTAAGAAATGTATGGATCTGGTTAAATACAAAACAGCGCAAATAATGTTCAAAGCAAGGAATAATCTACTACCATCTAATTTTAGAAAACATAAAGTAGGAACAACAATGTGCAGCATGTGCATATGGAACTGTGGAGACTCTGTGGAACAGTTTGGAGCTGGAAATGAAAAAGTACTAACATAAATCTGTTTAAAAAGAGATACAAACAATTATTTATAAACAGGTATATGGAAGAGGAAATGGGGTAACGAGTGTGAGAAACAAATAAAATAGAGAAAAAATTGTATATTATACTTGCTTAAGATATGTTTAGATATTTATGTGGATATTTATGTAGTATATATTATATGTTGAGAGGGATAGTTATAATTATGTAATATATGTTATTTATTTATTAGGTATGTAGCATATATATATTTATAGGGATATTTATGTAGTTATATAGTGTATATTTATATAGATGTATAAAATATTTGTATTTTCTATATATTGATATAATTTTCATGTAATATTTATATTTTCTATATACTTATATGGATAATTATGTGGTAATAGGCATGTTTTACATAGTATTTATATAGACTATATTTATATGGATATTGTGTAGATATAATAATAGCAATAATGTAAATTCATAGAGTTATAAAGGGGTAGGAACTAGGAAAAAGTGTAGACTTCTTCCTACTCCTTTTTTCCAACATATGTGAATATGAAGATTTAACTGTTTATTTTGTATGTTCGAAATAAACATTCATTCATTCATTCATTCATTCATTCATTCATTCATTCATTCATTCATTCATTCATGCATAAAGTGTGAAATATGAGTCTGGTCCAGAGTGTGAATGGAGCATGAAAGGCAGCACCAAGTAAACAGAACAACAAGTTAGTTCGGGATGTTTCCGAATCCCACATCAGCAGCTGCTTGAGCTGGGGAGTTTCCCATTTAGTTGGTTTGCTTCATCACCACGGCTTTGAACTGGAAACAAAGGGATCTTGTAGGAGTCATACTCATGTGTTCATTCATTCAACTTTCCAGGGTTACGTACCGACTCTGTGGAGTCTGATTTCAGGTTTCCAGGCGAGGTCCAACAGTCTGCGCTGACGGTCGAGCTCTTCTTCATACTCCAAGATGCTTTTTTCAAACACTGACAATATTTCTACAGCAGCTGCTGTTAGTCGCTGACCGATAAACTCTCTCAGATGATTCACCTTAGACATTGTTGAAGAGGAAAAAGAAAGGAAACAACAGAACCGTCCTCTCCTTCTTCTTCTCTAGGTTTAATGGCGGATCACAACCAACGTTATTAGGTTCTACCGCCACCTGCTGTACCGGAGTGTGTAACATCAGGATCATCATTACACCAGGTTACAGTCTAACTTAAAGGGGGGGGAAAGGAAATACCTAAATAAAATAAGATAACCACATTTAAATCTTATTATCTATCCCTGCATCTTTAAGAAAGACAAGGATTTCCTTATAACAATCCCTCATCACCTCACTCCTCCCTAATAACCTACTAAACTCCATTCCCGTCCCAGCTCGTACATCCTGTCTCTTAAAGCGTTCCTTTCTACCTCATACTTGCCACATTTAAGAATCACATGCTCTACATTCTCTGTGACATCACACTCATCACATTTATCACACACGGACTTTGACATTAAATACAGAGTTGATTTTAAACTAGTATGACCTAATCTTAATCTAGAAATGATGACTTCCTCTCTCCTACACTTTCCTTTGAAAACTTTCACGTTAATTGACTTCTGTATGTTATAAAAATGTCTCCCTTTTACACCGTTGTCCCACACCTTCTGCCATGAATCCCTCACTGCCTTTCTAATTCATGATTTTGCTTCACCTTTACCAAAAGGAATTTCCATAATTACCTCACTACTCAATTTCAATGCTCTTTTAGCAATATTGTCTGCTTTCTCATTGCCATCAACACCCATGTGGGCAGGAACCCAACAAAACTGCACAGTAATTCCAGTTCTGCATAACCTCCACAATACCATTAATATTTCCAACACTAGATCTTCTCTTGTTGTTTTCTTTGAAGTCAAACTCTGAAGGGCTGCAGTGGAGTCTGAACAAATGACATAGTTCCTTCTCGCAGTTACAGTAAGTATTTCATTTACCAACGAAAATAATTAGAACAAAATGCATACAACATTCTTTTCATCACTGGTTTACTACGACTTCTGTCATTTAGCAGACGCTTTTATCCAAAGTGATTTACATCTGAGAAAACAACACAAGCAAGAAGGTTTAGAAAGAGTTTTATTTTTTCTGACACAATGAGAGCTGACGCAATTTATATGATAAGCTTCTGATTGTTAATATCAATATATAAAATAAAAATATTTTTATTTGTCATAAAGCGTTTATGATTTTATGAAACTTTTATTGCAATGGGCTTCAAAATAATACACATGGTAAGTCTTTGAGACATTAAAACATTTAAATATCAAACTGATCAAACTATCAAACTGATTTTGGTGTGAAATATATAGATATACAAGACACATTTAAAGGAGCTTGAGGCTCCTTTTAAGAAATGAGACTCTCTAGCGCCACCCTTCACCACGACGGCCATCGGGGGTACTGCAGCCAACAGTGAAGCCGGCACGGGAGAACGGGGAGAACGCACATGCAGCGTCATGTGACGTCACATCCGCAGCCCAGCGCGGGAAATTCGGGACCGAATTGCAGCACATTTTGCAGCACACAGCTTGTTCAAGGCAAAGGACAGATACACTAGAGGGCTCATTCTTTTGGGTTTGGAACGCTTCATCTGACATTATTACTAGAAAACTTAAAATGTATACGGATTTTTTTCATAAATCCTGCCACAATCCAGCCTCAAGCTCCTTTAAAGCTGCAGTTTCCAACATTTAACCACTAGAGGGAATAAAGATCCCAAACTAACCCCCAAACTCAGAATGACGGTTCATTCCTGCATGAATCACCCACAGGTTTTCTGCAGGGGTTTGAAGCCTCTTTTTCCTCGTATTGTGGCAGGTTGGAATTATATAAAGCAAGAAGTTTAATGCGTAATTAGGGGCGTGGCCTTTTGATTGGAATTAATTTGTCCAACCTGTAAATAAATACTTTTTCTACGATCTTAGAAAATGTTGGGAGTAAAGAATCAGGCCTGTAATTAGTGAATTGGTGTCTGTCTCCAGTTCTGTACAGTGGGATGACTTTTGCAGTTTTCTTTTTTTTTTGTAAATGTCCCAGTTCTGAGCGACTGATTACAGCTGTATGTCAGTTAAGAATCCATCAATAACCTTTTTGACTATTGTCATATCACCACAGTCAGTTGACACCTTGTTTTTACATTTACTTACAATATCTATGATTTCTCTCTCCTCCACAGCTGTGAGAAACATTGAATCTGGATTTCTACTTATTAATGTTTCCTTCCATCCATCAGCTGATCCAGGATCACACATTTTTCTGCCAGCTTTGGTCCAACACTCACAAAATACCTGTTAAAATGATTAACCACCTCATTCATATCATTAATGACTTCATCGTTATTGGTTAAATATTGTGGATAATTAGTCTGTCTTAAACTTTTACGTTATTTTTAGTCCTTATTCATGGAGAAACATTTTCATTAAACCTTCTCCAGAGACCAACAGAGCAGATCATCTTTTTTTAACCCACATCAACTCCATGGTTCCTGACACAGTGGATTCCTATCAGTTTTCCTACCGTGCCAACAGATCAGTGGATGAAGCGATGGCTTCGGCTTCACTTCACCTTCCAACACCTGGACAGGATGAACACCTATGCACGGCTTCTGTCCCTGGATGTGTCATTTGATGAAGCCAAGACCAGTGAAATAACAAACTGGATCAAAATGACGTGATTGAGGAAGTTGGGGAGAAAGGACAAAAGGGCATCTCCACTGAGCTAAAGGCTGGTTGTACTGATCACGCTGTACCAATAATCTGCGTCACTGACAACTTTCCTCTTGTTGATGCACTCAAGTCTTTTTTTATTTGTGTTTTTATGATTATTATTACGATAGATTGTTCACTCTTGGGTTTATGTTGAGCTTTTATAACTCACCACCAGGGGGCACTGCTGCTCTTTCTACATATGGAGAGTGTAATATTCCAGAATTATAAACAATATAAGTCATCCATCTAAAATGAAATTTTCATGATTACTTCTGACTAAATATGAGTTGAGGTAAAAAGACATTTACTCCTAAACGGATGTCTGATATAAAAGGGTTAAATCCAAAGTGTGTCCTCTTCCTGGAATCTGATCCCGATGATCCTCCCTCTTCTTCCTGCTCTCCAACCTGCAGATCTGCAGCTTCAACACGGATCTCAACATCAGCTTTATAATAAATCATGTGTCAGACGAGTTGTAAATCTAGAACAACTTGATTTTATACATGTGATTAAATAATAATGTTAATTTCATATTTAAATAATATGAAAAACATACACAAATATGTTGTAACTTTAGCTTGTATAGTTACAATAACACAGCATGGATCATTTGAATTACATTGTTTTGACTTAGTTTTTCCCATGAATTATCACGATAATCTGATGTACACGCAGCTCAGATTTTAAAATGTATAAAGCCTTTTACAGTTTTCAGCGAACTATGTATAACATCACAATATATAACCTTTGAACGGAGTAGATGGAGAGAGTTTAACAACATGGAGCTGCAGATTAACTTTACAAAGAGAATGTGAGTGAAGAAGAAACAGACGGGAAAAAAGACGTGTGAGAGAAGCTTTGTAGATGAACGAAATAAACTGTCACGTTTAAAGAAACTTCAGCACAGACTAACAGCTCTTTATTTGCACCGTGGAGACGGCAAGTTACCAACAGCAACAAATAATACAATTTTAAGAAGGAACAGGGATTCAAACAAACTCAATGCAGAACTTTAAAAAAAAGTAGGATCTGGTAATCTAGTAAAGGTGTTTCCGCAGGTGCTGCACAGGTACGGCCTTTCACCAGTGTGGATCTTCATGTGATCCATTAAATTACAACTTTTACTGAACTCTTTCCTGCAAGTTCTGCAAGAAAACGCCTTCTTCCCCGTGTGGGTCCTGGTCAGCTTTGATTTACAGTTGCTGTCTGACGGGACAGCAGCATCTTTGCGGTCACCGTGTCGTCTCATTTTTTTTTTTTTTGTTTAATGCTGCAGATATTAAAGTTTAGAAAATGGTGACAGATGGTTGGCTGTTCGGTTTCTGACGTGTTGATGGTTACGTTTCTTCTTTTGTCCTCGTTTCTATGAAGTTTCTTCATGTTTTTCAGAGGAATGTTGTAAAAACTCAACACGTAAAAATATCAAACTTGGACTAACCTCTGAACGGAGCAGATGGAGAGAGTTTAACAACATGGAGCTGCAGATTAACTTTACAAAGAGAATGTGAGTGAAGAAGAAACAGACGGGAAAAAGGGCGTGTGAGAGAGGCTTTGTAGATGAACGAAATAAACTGTCACGTTTAAAGAAACTTCAGCAAATACTAACAGCTCTTTATTTGCACCGTGGAGACGGCAAGTTACCAACAGCAACAAATAATACAATTTTAAGAAGGAACAGGGATTCACACAAACTCAATGCAGAACTTTAAAAAAAAGTACACAACCACATCGTTCCCTCTGCGGCAAGTTGACGGAGAAGCATAAATCCGGGATGAACCTGCAACCCTTGTGGGGAGGGGATTAGGCTCATCAGCCACAGGAGGTGGTGGTTGGACTTCTGCGGGTTCTTCTTCTGTGGGTCAGACAGGAGTGGACAGCTGCCCCCGGAGGACGAGAACATGAGCTTCATTTGTCACGAGTCACCAGACTTCTCCTCCGGGTGATTTTTCATGTGACTCAGCAAATCAATTCTGCGGCTAAAACCTTTGTTGCACGTCTTGCACAAATATGGCTTCTCGCCCGTGTGCGTGGTTATGTGCCGTTTAAGACTTGATGATCTATTAAAGGTTTTTCCGCAGGTGTTGCACAGGTACGGCCTTTCACCGGTGTGGGTCCTCGAGTGAATCACCAGGCTGGCACTTTGTGTGAAACCTTTTCCACATGTTTTGCAGTTGTAGGGCTTCTCACTCACGTGGATCCTCGAGTGAACCACCAGGTGGGAAGATAGTCTGTAACTTTTTCCACATGTTTTGCAGATGTAGGGCCTCTGGTTCATGTGCGTGGCTATGTGGCTTTTAAGATTTGATAAGCTAATAAAGCTCGTGCCGCAGGTGTTGCACAGGTACGGCCTTTCGCCAGTGTGGATCCTCAAGTGAACCACCAAGGTGGAACGTAGCCTGTAACTTTTTCCACAGGTTTTGCAGATGTAGGGCCTCTCGCCCGTGTGCGTGGTTATGTGGCGTTTAAGATCTGATGATTTAGTAAACGATTTTCCGCAGGTGTTGCACAGGTACGGCCTTTCGCTGGTGTGGATCTTCATGTGATCCACTAAAGTACTACTTCTACTAAACTCTTTCCTGCAAGTTCTGCAAGAAAATAACTTTTTCCCCGTGTGGGTCCTGGTCAGCTTTGATTTACAGTTACTGTCTGATAGGACAGCAGCATCTTCGTGGTCACCGTGTCGTCTCATTGGCTCTGGATCTGCAGTTTTACTGAAGTCTGAGCGTAAACGTTCAGTCCCTTCCTCATCTTTGTTTTGAGCTTCAATAGAAGTGTGCAACAGCAGCTGGCCACAGTTTGGTCCTGGCTCACCATTTTCAACTTTCACATCAGCGACATTGACCAATGAGACATCCACCTCTACGTCCTCCTGCTTCATCTCCTGACCGCTGGAGTCTTCCTCCAGTTCTGTAGTCTGTGGATGCCCTGGTTCCTCCTGGTCCGGGCTGCAGATCCTCTCCAGGTTATCCAGGTGCTGGTCACTGAAAACCCCGTCCTCCTCCACCTTACAAACATTTTCTTGTGGGAGTTCTGGAATTACAAAAAGGGACAAAACGATTGGATTTTAACAAGTCTAAAGTGCTTCCCATTGTTGATTGTTTTTGTGAGGTTTAAACTTTGTCCTGAATCTTTGGTCTTCCCCTTCATCTATGTACCATATTTTCGCGACCATAAGGCGCACATAAAATTCTTGTTTACTTTTATAAATGTGCGGGCCACCCAATGAAACGGTGCGCCGTATCTATTACCTGTATTACGGTAATGTAAGGTGGACGGCCACCATGAGAACGGTAAAGGGAGAAGGGGGCGTGTGAAGCCCCTGTGAGTTGCGGACGTGAATGAGACCATCCTCAAACTGAAAGCAGTAGCGTTGGCGGAAGAAATTAAAATTGAATATTTTCATGGAGGTCTGTCTTGGTGCTTTCGCTTCATGAAATGGTGCCAGCGCCGGGGAAAGACGGGATCCGCGCCAGGGAAAGAGGGGGTCCGCGCCGGGGAAAGACGGGGTCCGCGCCAGGGAAAGAGGGGGTCCGCGCCGGGGAGAGACGGGGTCCGCGCCGGGGAGAGACGGGGTCCGCGCCGGGGAGAGACGGGGTCCGCGCCGGGGAGAGACGGGGTCCGCGCCGGGGAAAGACGGGGTCCGCGCCGGGGAAAGACGGGACTTTGAAGGGTTTGATTAATGTAAAAACTGAAATAAAATACAATCAAACTAAGTTTTGCTCCCGCTCTATTTTTAAATAAGCACACTTGTGTGCTTGTGTGTGTGTTCTGCAGCGGGTGTGTGTGTTTTGAGGCACGCGTGTATGTTTTGCGGCACGCGTGTGTGTAGCTCCATGTCTGTAGACTGCGCCTTTTGGGTCGGTGCGCCGTATGTGTGTTTTAAATCTAAAAATGAGACACAAAAATGAGGCTGCGCCTTTTTACACGGTGCGCCGAATGGTCGTGTTACTGCGTTGGTATCGAGACAGTTGAAGAATAAAGTTGTTGTTCCAGAAATGGCTTCTTCTGTGTCATATATAACGATCTAACTACAAGTACAGCATATGAACACATATATGAGCATCCTCCAACCATCACGTTTTTTGCCAGTGTCATCTCACATCTCACACTGTGACCTGCATCTTTTCTACAAAATAAACAATTAAGTCTAAAGCATGACATTTGAACGGTAAAGTTGCATCTTAGTAACAGTTCAATGCCTCCCAGTTTATTAAAAATTACTCTGAACTGAAATGATCTGAATCATCTACTGTATTAATGAATGTGTTTACACAGGACTTGATTATATTTATTATTCATTTTTGTTCTAGTATTAATAGAGATATGTTAAATGATTTTGAATGATGTAATTTATTGACCATGTGACGGAGGGAAGGGGAGAGGGTGTGCTGTTGTTTTTATTTTTATTTACTCATTTATTTATTCCTTTTTTTAATTTATTTTTTCTTTTTCTTCTTTTTCTTTTTTATCTTATTATTTATTTATTTTGGTTTAATTAATGTTATGAAAAGTAAAAAAAAAGGGGGGGAAATATTGATAATTATATTGTTATTGTAAATCTTCTTTTTTTCTTTTTTTTAATGCCCTCAATAAAGATATCTATACAAAAAAAATTACTCTGGGGATATGATACCAAAAGCTCTTATTGTGTAGAAAAGATTTCAACCAGTTCCTTTTTTAGGTTTCCATTAATAAAATCTAAATCTATAACTCGCAGGCCTCCATCTTTGAATTCTTTGGTCAGTTCAGTTTTCCTAATGTAATTATTTTTCTTTCTCCATATATAATCAAAGTTAACCTGATTAATCTTTTTGATTACGTTATTGGGAATAGACGACGAGTTTGCTGGATAAATACATCTGGAGAGACTTTCCATTTTGGTTAAGAAGATACGACCTAATAAACTGATGTCTCTTAATAACCAGGAGTTAAGTTTGGTTTGGCATTCATTAATTACCCTCCACACATTTTTATTTTCACGTTCTGCTGAATCTTTAGAGATGGAAATGCCAAGATATTTGACAACAGATTTTATAGTAATAGGCATGTTTTACATTTTATTTATATAGACTATATTTATATGGATATTGTGTAGATATAATAATAGCAATAATGTAAATTCATAGAGTTATAAAGGGGTAGGAACTAGGAAAAAGTGTAGACTTCTTCCTACTCCTTTTTTCCAACATATGTGAATATGAAGATGTTAATGTTTATTTTTTATATACATGTTCGAAATAAAAATTAATTCATTCATTCATTCATAAAGTGTGAAATATGAGTCTGGTCCAGAGTCTGAATGGAGCATGAAAGGCAGCACCAAGTAAACAGAACAACAAGTTAGTTCGGGATGTTTCCGAATCCCACATCAGCAGCTGCTTGAGCTGGGGAGTTTCCCATTTAGTTGGTTTGCTTCATCACCACGGCTTTTAACTGGAAACAAAGGGATCTTGTAGGAGTCATACTCATGTGTTCATTCATTCAACTTTCCAGGGTTACGTACCGACTCTGTGGAGTCTGATTTCAGGTTTCCAGGCGAGGTCCAACAGTCTGCGCTGACGGTCGAGCTCTTCTTCATACTCCAAGATGCTTTTTTCAAACACTGACAATATTTCTACAGCAGCTGCTGTTAGTCGCTGACCGATAAACTCTCTCAGATGATTCACCTTAGACATTGTTGAAGAGGAAAAAGAAAGGAAACAACAGAACCGTCCTCTCCTTCTTCTTCTTTGGGTTAAGCAGACTAGACGCATCAACGTCGTATTGCTGCCCTCTACCGACCATTATTCAAGTCTCTGTCAGTGTATTATATTTTCCTATATAGTCCAATACTGTGCAGATAATCCAACAGTTTCTTCATTTTAGTCCAGTTATCCAGGTTGAGTAGATCAGGGGTTCCCAACCTTTTTTGTGCCATGGACCAGCAGAAGTATAAACAAAAAGCTCAGGGACCGGTTGACAATTTATGTCAATTTTAATAAACATTTTAGAAAAAAACAATGCATTTTAAAATGCAGGCTATCATCAGCGACGTTAGCTGATGTTGTGGCCTTTAAAACTTGCTTTTGCAAATCTAAGTCGCGTTTTTTCCTTCCACTGGTTTGTCTTTGAGAGAAGGATGTTTTGTATTTAAGTGTCTTTGGAGCTTGGATGGCTTCATTGCTTCGTTGGCGAGCGTTTCTCCACATAAAATACAAAGTGTGTTTGGCGCCTCCAAATCGCCCGTTGCAACAAATCCGTATTTTATATACATAGGCCCGGTTTCACAGACAAGGCTTAAGCCTAGTCTCAGACTAAAATGCTGTTTGAGCTGGCTTAACTTTAAGTCACTTGCACAGACATATCTTAAAATAGTCATAGATTTAGTCTGTTCTGGATTAAACAAAGCCAATTGCAAAAGGGTGGATTAGAGCTACTCTAGGACTAAATTTAAGTTTATATTAATCCTGCAAAGAGGCAGGTTTAACTTCAGCTTAGTACTGTTTGTGAAAGGGAGCACAGATGTTTTGGGAGCATGGAGTATTTGGAATATCTAAATGAAGACCAATATTCGCTACAGAGGCCAGCCAGACAAATACTTGTGGATAGGAGTAATCCATTGAATCAGTTTGATGAAATAACTTTCCGAAACCGCTTTCGTATGTACAAAGAAGATGTACTGGAGATAATTACTTTGCTTGAGCCTAGACTTTCCTCCATGTCTCAAAGAGGAAGGCCTGTACCCAGTTCTCTCCAAGTTCTGATAACTTTGAGATTCTTGGCATCTGGAACCTTTCATCGTGAAACTGGTGATTTGTGTGGTGTCAGCAAAGCAACAGTGTGTAGAATAGTTCACAATGTCTGCAGTGCCATTTGTGAACTGAGAAATCTGTACATTAAGTTCCCTGATGCTGCTGAGCAAACCAACTATAAATCGTGATTCTACGAATATGGGAACTTCCCAGGAGTGATTGGCTGTTTAGATGGATGTCATGTTGAAATCAAGTGTCCATCAACTCCTGATGCTGAGGAGTACAGGAACCGTAAGAACTGGTTTTCCATCAATGTTCAGGCTGTATGCACTCCCAATTTAGAGTTTTCAAACATTGTCGCCCGTTTGAAGGGAGCAACACATGACTCAAGGATTTTTCACAACTCTTCATTGTGTGCTCAGTTTGAGGGAGGGCAACATAGCGGAATACTAATTGGTGACAGTGCATATGCGCAGAGTTCCTATTTATTCACACCTTGGCCACATCCCACAACAACTGAGCAGCAAAGATATAACAAAGCTCATATTCGCACTAGAGGGATGGTCGAGCGTATGTTTGGGGTGTGGACAAATCAATTCCAGTGTTTATGCAATACACTTCATTTTGAGCCAAGAAGATGCTGCAAGGTGATCATTGCTACAGCTGTGCTGCACAACTACCTGAAGCTGTACAACTACCTAAAGCAGTATAATTGTCCTGACCCTCCAATGGAAGACCAGAATGATTCAGATGTGCCCATGCCAGTCCAACGAGGACTTGCACTCAGAGCTGCTTTCACATTGTAGTGCAATAGTGTGCTGAAAAATTAAATGAGAAACTCAACCAAGGCTGTCCTAAAATTTAGGTTGTGGTGACTACAATACTCACACTCTTGTCAAGTGTATTTCATTACATTACATAGCTATCTCATGCATCTTTCTTTGAACAACTCTCTCTTCTAATTTCATATCCAATTCGACCTATAGAATTCTCATTTTCATGTCATGCTCTTCTTTCAGATATTTCATTTTCTGCTCATGAACTTCTAAGGCTAACTTTTCATGCATTGACATCCTTTTTGGTCTCTGCTGGAAGGTTTTGGCAGCATCTTTTCTCTGGGATGCCATGCCAGATGTGGAGGGTGCACAGTCACTGTGCACTGGCTCTTCCACCAGGGTTAGAATAATATCCTCTGGGAAAAGAACACCGTTAGATACCGAAGTGTGGTTACATTTTAATTTGCATTGAATTCACTGCAAATGGCAGCCCAAGCATTGTTCTTCTTATGTTCAACAGCAGCACTATGCCCTTTACTTTCAATAACAGCATGATTTCCCAAAATTTGTTTAAGTAGAGTTTTTTTTCATACTCAGTATAGTTCTTTGAGCGTGTTCTTTTAGCTTCAACCATGTTTGGTGTCAAAATTCCCTCCAGCAAAACTGTCCTCAATTCCATTCCAGGTTTTTGTGAGCACCATTAGGCTAACAGACTGTGCTCCCACTTAAGCTAATGATGTGTTCTGCTTTAAGCTTACTCCAGGACTCCACAGTCTGGGACTAACTAAGACAAATATAAGCCACGCTCATGCAAGCCACTTAAATTACCTAGCTTTACTAGTCTGACTTAGGCCTACTCCTGGCTTGATATAAGCCTTGTCTGTGAAACCGGGCCATAATGTCGTACTTGCGATTAAAGCTTTTGCTTTTCTTTTTGGTAGGATTTTCCACTTGTTCATCACTATTTCTTTTACTCGAACAACTAGTAAAGAAACGGCTCATGGAGGTTTGCTGAGGTCCGCTCATCTCTGCAGCTGACTGTACCTAACCTGCATACAGCACCTGTGCATGGCGCTGTTCAGTCCGGTCAGGTACCAGAACTTATTGTCCGCCAAGCCATGACAGGGCTGGCACTCAAAGAAACACATTTCGACAAGTTTTGGATGAAATTATATGACAAAAAAATGCAAAAATTGTTTTCTTAAATTTAGTATGAGGTTGCTTTAATTATGTGGCAAATGATAATAAACACGAGAAAGATGGGTACTTCAATGAAAAATAGATATTTTATTCAACTTTGCTGCTGTCATTCATGCAGGGAGACACCTAAAACATGCTGGATAGGTCTCTCCAGGACTGGAGTTGGAGACCCCTGTATTATGCTCTTATTTATTCATGTAATAATATACAGGTGGAGGTCGGAAAATTTGAATATATTGCAAAACTTCATTCGTAGTAAATTCAACTTAAGGTGAAACAAATATTATTTCCCACTACATGCAAAGTGAGATATTTCAAGCCTTTGTTATAATTTTGGTGATTATGGCTCACAGTTTATGAAACCCCAAATAAAAAATTTGAATATATTATGAAATCATTAAACAATTCAATCATCAAAATTATAACAAATAAAGGATTAACACATATTGCTTTGCCTGTAATGAGACTATGTACTGTAATGTACATGTATTACGTGGTCTGATAACCATATCCCGACGAATATTTAATTCTCTGCGCATTAATTCTGCACCTTCATCAATTGTGTCTTCATCAAAAGGACATGCCATGTTCGTGACAATGGACTTCTAAAATACTGACTCTGTTTTTAATGACAGACGGCAGAACTTCGCCAAAACTCGCCTGCTGACTGAATGAATGAGGAAATCAAATGTGCGTGCGGCTCTGAAAGAGGCGGAGACGCAGAGAAACTCGAGGTTCATTGATATAAACCTGGTCCAGGTTAGGTTCAGAGAGTCTGTTACTGCAGTAACTGACCGAGAGCTTAAGTTACCTCTCTTTGTGAAACAGGCTAGAGTTACCTCTCTTTCTCTGGCTTGAGTTACCTCCCTTTGTGAAACGGAAAACTCAGTTTCCCTCATTTCAGGGTTAACAGACTCAGAGTTTTCACTAAACCTGCTTTGTGAAACGGACCCCTGCTCATATCATTGATCAGCATCTGCAGTACTGATCAGTGAGCGCAGTCGTCTGCTGCGGGGAGACGCAAAAAAGAAAA
The DNA here is from genome assembly GCF_033807715.1 of Cololabis saira. NCBI lineage: Eukaryota > Metazoa > Chordata > Actinopteri > Beloniformes > Belonidae > Cololabis > Cololabis saira. The sequence continues at coordinate 46,893,490 of NC_084589.1, forward strand.
AAAGAAAAAAAAAAAGCTGCGCTGACACGCGGCTCTGGGCAGAGATTGTATGAGGTGAAGTGAAGTGAGATGCCTCACTCCATTGGGAAAAAACCGTCTGGTGACAATTGCCGACAATTTTGATTATCGCTTTTTGTCGACAACGTCGTTGCAGCCCTAATTATGATCGGAACACAAGCCATTCCACGGCCCGGTAGTAACGGCTCTACGGACCGGTACCGGTCCGGGGACCGGGGGTTGGGAATCACGGGAGTAGATTACACAGATTCAATACAGTTTCTCCAGCTGCTCCCAGGTCTCTGAACAGCTTCCTCCTTTGTAGAGAGTCATTCTTGCACTGGATGAGGATGTGTCTCACTGTTTCTCTGCCTCCACACTCACATTTACCATCCGGGTGTTTCCCAATCAGAGCCAGCCCACTCCCCAGCCCACAATGCCCAAGCCTCAACCTGGAAATAACAACTCAGTCTTTCCTTTTACAGTAAAAAGTGCATTTTCCTTTTTCCACTGAGCTCTGTATAGCAAAATAAGACCTCCCTTTCTTTTCAGTTCCCCATGCCCTCTGCCACACTTCTTTTGTTGACTTATTTATGATTTCAGTGTATTCTGACAATCCATATTGTAAAGTGATTTCTATACTTTCCTCCTGTACTGCCTTTTTTGCCAACTCATCTGCCACCTCATTACCCTCCACAGTTATATAGTTCCGTCTCAAAGTTACAGTAAGTATTTCATTTACCAACGAAAGTAATTAGAACAAAATGCATACAACATTCTTTTCATCCTCCTTGTCTTTCCCCCATTATAGCACTTTAACTTTAAACCCTCAGCACTTTAATCGTAACCAGCACTTTAATTTGCTCTGGCACTTTACCGCCTAAACTTTTAACTGCTAAATGTGAAATGTGTGTAATGTATTCACTATTGCAATATATGTAAATGTCTAAGATCGTGTTAGTAAGATTGATGTGTCAGGTTGTTCTCCTGTTCCTTCTATCTTAAATAGAAGCAAAATAACAAGAACAGAAACTTTTTGCACGCTATATTTGTATTTGTTCTAACTTGTTGTTTAACTTGTCTTTCTTTTATATTTTTAGCCGGGGAACTGCCAATGGAAACTAGCTCTGTAGCTAAAATTGGGTGCATTTGCATTTTCAATGTATGTGAATGTACACTGTACCTTCCCAAATAAACTGAATTGAATTGAATTGAATCACTGGTTTACTACGACTTCTGTCATTTAGCAGACGCTTTTATCCAAAGTGATTTACATCTGAGAAAACAACACAAGCAAGAAGGTTTAGAAAGAGTTTTATTTTTTCTGACACAACGAGAGCTGACGCAATTTATATGATGGGGTGACGACATCCACTGCCAATCCAGGAAGCAGGAACACATGGAAACACACGCCCTGGAAATCTGCAACAAAAAACCACAAACAAAACACGAAACCGGCACGGAGCCAACCAAAACAACAACAGCAATCGACCTAAATCTTGAGATCTGATCGCAGTCTGAGCTAAGCTACCGCTACCTAACCCCAAAAACTAGAGAGTCAGCATGCAGGTGAACAAGCCAGTGTGTATGTCTATGTGCGTGTGTATGTATATGATCATGCGTGTGTGTGTGTGTGTGTGTGTGTGTGTGTGTGTATATGTTTGTGTGGCTGTGTATGTTTGTGTATATGCATGTGACTAAGTGGCTATATGTGTGTGTGTGTGTGTGTGTGTGTGTGTGTGTGTGTGTGTGTGTGTGTGTGTGTGTGTGTGTGTGTGTGTGTGTGTGTGTGTGTGTGTAATAAACCAAACAAAGCTCTACCTGCGAGACCAGAGGCCTGCCAGGGGCGTGGCCTTTTCATTGGCATTAATTTGTCCAACCTGTAAATAAATACTTTTTCTAAGATGTTTCTAAAATGTTGGGAGTAAAGAATCAGGCCTGTAATTAGTGAATTGGTGTCTGTCTCCAGTTCTGTACAGTGGGATGACTTTTGCAGTTTTCATTTTTTTTGGAAATGTCCCAGTTCTGAGCGACTGATTACAGCTGTATGTCAGTTAACAATCGATCCATAAGCTTTTTGACTATTGTCATATCACCACAGTCAGTTGACACCTTGTTTTTACATTTACTTACAATATCTATGATTTCTCTCTCCTCCACAGCTGTGAGAAACATTGAATCTGGATTTCTACTTATTAATGTTTCCTTCCATCCATCAGCTGATCCAGGATCACACATTTTTCTGCCAGCTTTGGTCCAACACTCACAAAATACCTGTTAAAATGATTAACAACCTCATTCTTATCATTAATGACTTCATCGTTATTGGTTAAAGGGGACCTATTATGAAAAACACGTTTTTTCTTGTTTTAACATATATAAAGTGGTCTCCCCTCACCCTGCCAGCACAGGGGAAACAAAATACCATGAATTTCTGCAAGCTCTCTGACCCCCGCCGGCCAGAGTCCCCCAGTGTCACGTGACCTTTTTTTGAGCCATTCTGAATCTGCGCCTATGGTGACGTCACCATAGGCGCTCATTTCCATAGGTTCAGCCTCCGCTGCTGAAACCACGCCCACAACCAGCTCTCTGGCTCTGGCTGGAGCGGTCCATCCTTTAGCCAGTCGGACGCGGCGCCGCAGCGCCGCGGATCCAGGTTAAATCATGCAGGTTCCCGGGTGGTTTGGGAGCTGGGTCCTCGGGGGTCTGTCCCAGGCTGGACCAGCTTCACCCTTCGAGATTTTCAGGCAAATCTGTCGGTTTGATCCCCGATAACGGGCGATGCGCCGCGGATGCGCTCCGGAGCGGATCTGTGCGCCCGCCGTGGAGTTGCAGCGCCCGTCGCGCAGCATCCGCCGGGCAGATCCGGCTGAAATTCCGCTGGTCGGTCCCCGGGAGTCCCTGCTACCAGTCCAGGCCGGTTCCTGCGGCCCCGGCCGGTGGGAACCGGTCATATTTCCCGGTTAAAGCCGCGGTGATGCGCGCTGATCCAGCAGCGCTGATCCAGCAGCGCTGCTCCCGGGCGCCTGGCTTGGCTCCGGGGCCAGCGTTCAGACTCCGCCGGGCAGATCCGGCTTAAATAGTGCATAAATGTTATTTATATACAACTCATATTTTATTTTTTTAACAATAAAGTTGCCATTTGTGAAAATTCAGTGTTGTATTTATTTACAGGCTCGGGCTGCTCTGGCGGAGCAGGTTTATTCTCCTCCCCTGCTACACGTCATTCAGGGAGCCAATCAGCGCAGAGCCTCATTATCATACCCCCCCCTTCCCTAAAAATGAGGCGCAGAAAGAGGTTAGAAGCGGTAAAACTAGTGACAGGGCCCACAGGCTGGATTTCTGATTCATGTAGAAAAAACAAGCTTTAGATTGTTTTTAAGACATTCAAGGCCTGTTTAAAATATACATTAAATGCCATAATAGGTCACCTTTAAATATTGTGGATAATTAGTCTGTCTTGAACTTTTCCTAATGTAAATCTAGTACAACTTGATTGTATACATGTGATTCAATAATATTGTTAATTTCATATTATTTAAATAACATGAAAAACGTACACAAATATGTTGTAACTTATAGTTATAATAACACAGAATGGATCATTTGAATAAAAGTGTTTTGACTTAGTTTGTCCCATGAATTATCACGATAATCTGATGTACGTGCAGCTCAGATTTTAAAATGCATAAAGCCTTTTACAGTTGTCAGCAAACTATGGATAACATCACAATATATAACCTTTGAACGGAGTAGATGGAGAGAGTTTAACAACATGGAGCTGCAGATTAACTTTACAAAGAGAATGTGAGTGAAGAAGAAACAGACGGGAAAAAGGACATGTGAGAGAGGCTTTGTAGATGAACAAAATAAACTCACGTTTAAAGAAGCTTCAGCACATACTAACAGCTCTTTATTTGCACCGTGGAGACAGTAAGTTACCAACAGCAACAAATAATACAATTTTAAGAAGGAACAGGGATTCAAACAAACTTAATGCAGAACTTTAAATAAAAAGTACACCACCACATCGTTCCCTCTGCGTCAAGTTGACGGAGAAGCATAAATCCGGGTTGAACCTGCAACCCTTGTGGGGAGGGGATTAGGCTCATCAGCCACAGGAGGTGGTGGTTGGACTTCTGCGGGTTCTTCTTCTGTGGGTCAGACAGGAGTGGACAGCTGCCCCCGGAGGACGACAACATGAGCTTCATATGTCACGAGTCACCAGACTTCTCCTCCGGGTGATTTTTCATGTGACTCAGCTTTCTTTTACAGTCCAGTTTCACTTCAATTAATGGGTAAATATCAGGTAATTATTTCTGTACTTAATGAGGAAGTACCAGGTAATATTATGGAAACAACACACGCTTTCTTTTACAGTCCAGTTTCACTTCAATTAATGGGTAAATATCAGGTAATTATTTCTGTACTTAATGAGGAAGTACCAGGTAATATTATGGAAACAACACACGCTTTCTTTTACAGTCCAGTGTCACTTTAATTACTGAGTAAAAGCCAGGTAAAAATTTCTGTACTTATTGGGTAAATACTTAGGAAATAGAATTACTGGGCAAGTAACTACAAGGTAAGTACCTGCCAATTGCCAGGTAAGACATGGTAACTATCAGGTTAATTACAAGGTCAATAGAGTCATTTACACCCCTCGGGGGTACATGCACCAATCCATTGATAATACATAAATCAATAATGAATGGGTAAATACCCGGTAGTTATCCATGAAATGTATAGTAATTAAGGTAAGGTAACTACATGGTCATTGAAGTGTAATTAGCTGGTAACTACCTCAAATATAGGTTATAATTTCTTGGTAGTTTTCAGAAAAATACTTAGTAATTACCTGGTACTTACTTAGAAATAATTCATGTAATTTCAGAGTAAGTACATGGTAAATTGACTGGTAGTTACCAATATTAACCTAGTAAATACCTGTAATTTCCCTCATAGTTCCCATCTAATGTCTTTGTAATTACCTAGTTATGTTTAGTTTAAACAACCAGGTATTTACCATGTTATTACATGGTAAATACACATAATTACATGGTACAAGAAAATACGTAATAATTACCTAGTACTTACTGGGTAAATTACCCGGTAGTTACCATGTAAATACCTTGTAAATACAAGGTACTACTAGGTAATTACAGTGTAATTACCATGGTATTACCTGGTTATTACTGTACTGTAAAAGAAACAGTTACCGGAAACGCTTGTGGTTTTTGCTAAAAATAATTATTTCACATCACTTACGCCACCTCCGTCATCAAGGCGGCAGCAAACAACATGGTTAAATACTCGAATTTATGTTTAATACTATAAAACACGGTTAAATACGCGCCGTCAAAATACTGTTAAAAATCATCAAAACACCATTTAAACACTGTTAAAACAGCGTTAAAAACATGCTTTTACAACCTGACAGTAACAAACAGTAACTTGCACGTCAAAAACGTATAACTTAGCCACTATAATAAAGAATAATATATACATAATAATAATGTAATAATCCGTGTATATATCACGACAACGGATCCCATTGACTTCACATAGTAAAATATCCGTGGTGCTCACACGGAATTATACCACTTTCCGTGTTGGTGCCACGGAAAATAGTGGTGAGAGGTCGTGGGCATTTCACGTATTTTTGTGAGATCAGGTTGTTTTTGCTCCAGCAAGTCTAAACGGGATTTTAGCTCCCCGATTTCCAAATCAATATTATCTTGGATTTCTTTGACGCATTTTTTTAGCTCACTTTTCAAGATTTTTTCCAATGATCCATACAGTCCATCCATCTTACTGTTCAGTTGCTATTGTCCACCTTGGACTGAATAACTTTCATCTCCTTTAACAGCACACCCGTTATTGCGGCCGTTGTTAATCCAAAAAAAGGGCCGCGAGGGACTAAGCAGGGGAGGAAACACTGTGACGCGCTTGTATAAAGAATTCAGTTCCACTCCAATTATGCGTCTGAACATTTATTCTTTTCTTTGCTTGCACGTAAAAATAATCCAGGTACCAGTTTCCAAGACAACATTTGCGTGCGTGAGTGCGTGATTGCGTGATTGCGTGATTGCGGTCAACAGAAAAATATCACCTCCTCGAGCTCACCCCCTCTCTGTCAAACCCTGAGCAGGTGAAGGTAATGAATGAAATACTATCATCAGCTGTTACCGCCCATGCCCCGGTGAACACGCCCACCACCCAAAGTGTCAATGAAATGTGCAGGTGCAATACGAGACCGTGAACATAAAAGCAGAGGAGAATTATGGCTCCTACATTCCAGCCCCTTAATTATTCCAATAATAATTACACCACTACACATTATATACAAGAAAAACTTGAGAGAAAGATACAGTTCCTTTGAATGTCCTTTTCTTCTTTAGGCCAACACAAAAAATAGTCCAAAGTCCATGTGACAGTGTCAAAATTCATAAGACAATGAAGTCTATGAAGTACAAAGGTCAGCTGCACGTCCTCATGGATCTTCTGCTTCCTGTAGAAGGCAAACCTTTGTAATAGGTCTGTCCAGATAGCTGGTCTTCGTCTTGATCCGCACCTGGCGCACCAGTCCTCTTCTATCTGGGATCGTTTGCACAATCCTTCCTGTGAGCCATGAATTGCGAGGTGCTGAATCATCCACTATGAGCACAATATCTCCAGGAAGAAAGTTGCGCTTGACACTTGACCACTTCTGGCGCTCCTGAAGCAGAGGCAAGTATTCCTTGACCCATCGTTTCCAAAATAAGTCGGACATGTACTGAACTTGTCTCCATCTGCGACGAGCATACGTATCTTCTCTTTGGAACTGCCCCGGTGGAAACGATGGCATGGTCTTGAGCAACAAAAGATGGTTAGGAGTTAAAGCTTCCAAGTCATTGGGATCAGTGGATGCTCTGGTTATGGGTCGACTGTTGATGATAGCTTCTGCTTCGCAGAGAACTGTGTGAAGACCTTCTTCATCAAGGTTTTGCACCTTCAAGGTGGAATTCAGGACCTTCCTCACAGATCTAATCAACCGTTCCCATACTCCTCCATGATGTGATCCAGTGGGGGGATTGAAAATCCACTTAATCCCCTTCTGAAGGAGGGTGTCGTTGATTTGAACAAGGTTCCAACCTTCCATGGCCTTCCTCAATTCCCGCTCAGCTCCGACGAAGTTAGTTCCATTATCTGAGCGCAACTCCAACACTTGTCCACGTCTTGCTATGAAGCGTCGAAGAGCATTAATAAATGAATCCGTGTCCAAAGATGACGCTACTTCGATGTGGATGGCTCTTATTGCTAAGCAGGTGAAGAGAACTCCATATTTCTTCACCAAGCTCCTCCCCCGCTTGATTTCAAAGGGCCCAAAGTAATCTACTCCAACACGTGTGAATGGCGGTTCATCTGGAGAAACTCTGTCCCGAGGCAAGTCTGCCATCTGTTGGTGTGCTGGAGCAGCATACAGTCGCCGACAGACAATACATTTCGACAGGATTCTCCTTATAGCCACACTAGCACCTGGGATCCAATACCTTTGACGCAGGCTAGATAACATGTGGTTGCGACCACTATGTCCCACCTCCTGATGTATATGCTGAAGAATGATATCAGAAATGTGAAGATCTTTCGCCAATATGGCAGGATGTTTAGCTTCTTCAGGCATAGCTGCTCGGCTAAGACGCCCCCCGACTCTTAGAACACCATCGTTGAGGACTGGATTGAGCTTGTAGATATGGCTAGTCCTTTTCACACTCTCTCCCTTTAGCAAGCTGTTGAACTCATCTGGAAACCTCTTCCTTTGACAGAAGCAGATGATCTCCATCTCAGCCTTTCTGAGCTCCTCAATTGAAAGAGAACCATTAGCAGCTTGAGCCTTGACACTCTGCATCCCCTTCTCCATTTCTCTTTCCTGTTGGTTCTTATCCAGGCCAGACTGAGCAAGAGTCACACTCAATTGCCTCCTTTCCTGACAAAGACGCAGCAGCAGGCTCTTAAACCTGAGGATCCAACCAACCATTTTTTTTAGATGGGTCCAAGAGGAGAAGTGATTGATCAAACGGGTTACTGCATCAACCTCCTCTTCAGCCTGTACCGCGTTCACCTGGCTCATCTTGATCTCAGGGTCATCTAGGGAGATTTTCCCAGAACCATCAGGGTTTACAGGCCACTCCTCTAAAGGTCCACTGAGAAACCGAGGTCCAGACACCCAAGCGTCGTCCTTCAGCAGTGACTCCACTTTGACTCCCCTGGAGGCCATATCAGCAGGATTGTTGGTAGTATTAACATACCTCCACTGAGACGGATTCGACACACTGAGTATCTTTGACACCCTGTTGGCTACGAAAATTCGGAACCTTGAGGTCTCATTCCTGATGTACTTCAGTACAGAAGTACTATCAGTCCAAAAAATTGAGTCATGAAGTTGCATCCGCAGCTCCTTCCTCCATATCTCATCCATTCGACTCGCCACCATGGCAGCTGTCAGCTCCATACGAGGGATAGTGATCGGTTTCAATGGGGCAACCCTGGCCTTCCCCATTATGAAAACACAGTGCACTTGCCTGTGAATGTTGTGTAATAACAGGTAAGTCACTGTCCCATAGCCGCTTTCACTTGCATCTGCGAAATGGTGTAGCTGAGCAGACACTACCTCCCCAAAATCCACTGGTTTCAGGCATCTCTCAACCTTGAAATCTGCAAGCTGACAGAGTTCCTCCAGCCATCCTGTCCATTCTTGTGCAGCCGACGTCGGTATAGCATTGTCCCAACCAAGTCCCTTTCTGCATAAGTCCTGAAGAATCTTTTTGGCAGATAGAACCACAGGCGCCAAGATTCCCAAGGGGTCATAGATAGAGCTGACTGTGGATAGGATCCCTCTCCTGGTTAAAGGTCTGTCTCTGATCATGATCTTGAACTTAAACATATCTGACTGCACACACCACTGTACACCCAATGCTCTTTCTATAGGAAGTGTGTCATTGTCCAAGTCCAGATCCTTAACCTCCTTAGCTCTCTCTTCTGGAGGTATAGCAGTCAGCACAGCACGTCGGTTGCTAATCCACTTTGTGAGTTTAAAGCCCCCTTTAGCACAAAGGGCACGCAGGTCTTGATATAGTGCTACTGCCTCCTCTTCAGAAGCCACAGATGAAAGGCAATCATCAACATAGAAATTGTGCAGGACTGTGTCAATTACCTTGGGGCTGAACTGCTCCTGATTGTCCTCTGCACACTTCCTAAGTGCAAAACTTGCGCAACTTGGTGAGGATGTAGCTCCAAACAGATGTGCAACCATTCTATGCTCCACCAGGTTCTGATAATGATCTCCCTCCGGCCACCAGAGAAACCTCAATAGATCTGAATCTTCAGGTGGTACTCTAACCTGGTGAAACATGGCCTCGATGTCTGCCATGAGCACAACGGGTTCCTTTCTGAACCGAGTCATGACACCAATCAGTGTGCTGGTAAGATCAGGACCCTGCAGGAGTTGTGCGTTCAACGATGTTCCCTGGAACGTAGCTGCACAGTCGAATACGACTCTGATCTTTCTCTTCTGCGGGTGGTATACACCATGATGTGGTATATACCAGACCCTACCATCACTACGCTCTAGGTCCTCATCTGATACTTTCTCTGCATAGCCCTTGGAGATGATGTCATTCATGAAAGCAACGTAATCTGCATGAAACGAAGCATTCTTATCAAACCTTCTCTTGAGGCTCAGAGCCCGCTGTTCGGCAATCCTTCTGTTATTTGGCATGTTCACATCCACTTTCCTCAAGGGTAAGCCAATACTGTAATGGCCATCGATCAGCTTTGCAGACTTTGTGACGTACTCCATAAAGCGATCGTCCTCTCTCGACAAGCCCATCTGCTCATCCTGACTGCACTCAGGGAAATCGACCTTTAGCTGCTGCTTCCACATGTCGTCAAATCTTGCCACAGAGATCCTATTGACTGTGACATGTGGCTGTCCACAAATAGCTGCTCTACTTCCCTCTCCTCCGAGAGGTCCATTTATGGTCCAGCCCAACATGGTTTTAACCGCGTATGGGCCTCCATCAACACTCCGAACAACTTGCCATGGCTCCAGTGCCTTGGGAACATTTGTTCCAATCAACAGGTCAATCTCTGAATCAATCTCTGTTATTTGTATGTGTTTCAGGTGTGGCCACCTTTGGAGGTCTTTCTGTCTAGGAATGTTACTTTGATGAACTGGCATGTTTTTCTGTGTGAAGATATCAGGCAGATCACAAAAACAATTGCTATCCAATCCAGCCACTTCCAGATCTGAGACAACGTAGCTTTCAACGACCTTCTCCTGACCCATAGTGCGAAGGAGAATGCCTGTTCTTCTTCCCCTGAGATTCAACCTGTTCATCAGCCTCTCTGTGCAGAATGAGGCGGAGCTCCCAGGATCCAGGAAGGCGTAAGTAATCATTGTTTCATGCCCCTTCTTAGGCTTGACATGAACTGGCACGATGGAGAGCGTACAATCATGCTCACCAGCCCCTGTAAGACCACTGGTTTGGACAGAGATCAGAGCCCCGCCCAGTGCCGACTCCGATTCTCCCTTGGTTTGCAGTGAACTTGTTTCTTTTTCTTTTGAGTGAATATGAAGTATGCTAGGGTGCTTCAGACTGCATACTTTGCATGAAAGCCGTTTCTTACAGTCTCTACTCATGTGCCCAATGCACAGGCATCCAAAACACACACCATGTCCCTTTAAGAAATCAATTTTCTCACTGTGCGCCTTCTTTTCCAATTGAAGGCACAGATCCAGTGAATGTCCACCTCCACAAAACAGGCAAACCCTTGTCCCAGATGAGCTTCTCTCCTTCGGCTTTGTCACAGGCTCAACTTTCCTTTCCACTGTGGCAATGGTGGTAGCAAAGCTACTCCCTTTTGTCCTAGAGCGAGGTTGGAACTTAACTCTCACATCTTTGGTTGCTGCAACTGATGGAGCGTCTTGTATATCCCCAAACAGTGGATCACTTGCAATCTTCACTTGTCGTTCAATGAAGCCAACAACATCAGTAAACGTAGCTCTCCGTCCACGCCTCTCCTGCAGCTCACATGCCACAGTCCTCCACCTGTCCCTGAGTTTGTAGGGCAACCTTTTTATGATGGTTAGCATATTGGCAGGCATGTCCAAATCACACATGTATTCAACTTCTTCCATGGCGTTGCAGCAGCCTCTCAAAAAGAGACCAAATGCCTGCAGAGCTTTCACATCTTCAGATTTTATTGGGTGCCATGAAAGAGCCTTTTCCATGTAGGCTGAAGCAATTTTCTGTGCATTGCCAAAATGATCTTGTAGCAAATTCTTAGCCTTGGCATATCCTCCATCAGGGACCATATGCTGACAACTCCGAACGAGGTCCCGAGGCTGCCCCCTGGTGTACTGTTCGAGGAAATATAGGCAGTCTCTTGAGTTGTCAGTCTTCTTTTCAATGCTGTTCTCAAAAGCCCTTATGAATGTGTGATATTGCAAAGGGTCACCGTCAAAAATTTGAATGTCTCTTCTAGGCAAAAATGAAAGAGACTGCTGTTGAACTAACAAGGCTGTTATTTCATTCTGTTTCTCCAAGACTGTGATTATGTTGTGCTGGTCACTGCTTGGAACCAGTGCTGCAGGGGGGTTGCTTTGGTGCTGAGGCTGTGAAGATGCTCGACTGCCTGGCACTGGTGCTGCAGGGAGATAGCCTTGGTGTGGCTGAAACAGAGGAGGTGCTTGAGTTTGTGTTGCACTTTGATGTATTTTAGCCTCTGAGCGTCTTGACAATGTGGGTGGAGGTTGTAAATCCTGATTTAAATATCCCACTTTAGGTCTTGCGCCCAAAACATGTGAACCATTCTGGCCAGCTGAAATGTTTGTATCAGGCACAAATGGGGTTGCATCAGCGCTGAGTGTCTTTAGTTTCCTTTGCCCCTTTTCAAAGTAAGAGGTCATGCCATCGGATTTCACAGATGTACTACTTGCTACACGAGATCCTCCAGAGCCTCTCAGCACATTCACTTTAGCCACTGATGCAGCTATCTCCGTTTCAAGTGCAAGTTGCTCCTTTTTCTTCCTTAACAGCTCCTCCTGTTCCTCCAATGCATGCTTGTCCTTTAAAAGCCTTTGTTTTGCCATGAGAGCGGCCATGTCAGCCTCAGCCTGAATGCGAGCTGATGATGTTGTTGAGCTACTGGACCTACTTCCAGTAGAGCTTTGCTTTCCAGACCGTCTGCTTCCAATGTTTGACACACTGTCGTATGGTTTAATGTCATCTTGTGCAACAGAGGCTCCATCATTTTGTCCCGAGTGCTTTGAAACATGAGATGAAACATGAGACTCTTTCTCAGCATGATGTGTATCAGAAACTTGAATGAGAGTTGACCCCTGTTGTGTTACAGACATGGGAACATCATTTGTTCCATTTATTTCATCATTTAATTCATCATTCTTTGCAACCTGGGCAATGGTATTGCTTATTTGTCTCCCAGTTTCAGAACACCACTGCTGGGCATCCACAACAAATCCATTATTACATCTGAGCACATTTGCAAACCATTCATTTTGTTTTTCCTGTTCCTTTTTAGGAAGTAAAGGAATCAGAGACTCATGGAACAGGGTGGTGTTTTCAACCATTTGATTCAACTTCTCCATTTGAGACTGCACTTGTGGGAAATTATCATCATTTTGCATAAGATCCTTTATTGTGTTTGTTAAACCTTTAATTTTGTTAACCATTGCTTTACGTTCCTTCTGGAGAGTTTCAATTTTATTGAACAGGGCCTTGGTAGTGAGTTTAATTTCTCTTTTTTGTTCATCCATTTTTGAACCATTTTCAACTGAACTCGCCTTTGATCCACTCACTGACATTTTCCAGTAGCAAACTCAAAATCCACTTCAAAACGATCAATCACTTCACCGCTGCCTCATAAACGTCATCCACTTCAGCAAACGACACCAGCAAACAACATCACGTCCCCAATGGACAAGCGGCAGCAGAGTTTTCAGACTGTGCTCAAACAAACAATCCACACAGCAAGAACTGAAATCGAGTTTCTACATACCGCTTCTGTTGCTGTGTCGTTTGCCCCACCTTGTCTCCGTGGCTTCCTTTTGTGAATGAAAGAACGAATGAATGAATGAAGCGCGTGCACGCGCAGCGGTGCTCCAGGCGTTTCAATGTTTCCTTAGATCCAAAGCGCTCCAGCGCGATATGAGGAATCCTTAATGAACGAAAACAGTTTACTCCTCTTGATCAACACTTTGGATGAAAACTTTTCTGTTGACATATATTGCGGCCGTTGTTAATCCAAAAAAAGGGCCGCGAGGGACTAAGCAGGGGAGGAAACACTGTGACGCGCTTGTATAAAGAATTCAGTTCCACTCCAATTATGCGTCTGAACATTTATTCTTTTCTTTGCTTGCACGTAAAAATAATCCAGGTACCAGTTTCCAAGACAACATTTGCGTGCGTGAGTGCGTGATTGCGTGATTGCGTGATTGCGGTCAACAGAAAAATATCACCTCCTCGAGCTCACCCCCTCTCTGTCAAACCCTGAGCAGGTGAAGGTAATGAATGAAATACTATCATCAGCTGTTACCGCCCATGCCCCGGTGAACACGCCCACCACCCAAAGTGTCAATGAAATGTGCAGGTGCAATACGAGACCGTGAACATAAAAGCAGAGGAGAATTATGGCTCCTACACCCGTTTCTTCCTCGTCTTTGTCCTGCTGCCGGTTGTGTCTTTGCATAGGTTTCTGAGCCATTGCCTTCTTATTTGAATGTGTTCCACGGATATAGTTGACTGTAGATCAAGTTTAAACTAAGTTGCTCACAGTACACCTGTCTTTCATGGTGCAAAGTCCTTCTACTGTAAAATGTGCATAAAAATCATTATACTACAGTGTAAAATTAACATGGCCGACACCCGGGACCCTAAACATGAAGAAGCAGTTCTAGATAATGGATGGATCATTTTATTCATACAATAAACTAGTATACAAACAAACACTATACCATGACAGAGACCTGACAGTCCAGTAGTGACGTCCTGGTTGGAACAGGAAGTGGGTGAGAATAAAGACCAGGATAAACCCTGGCTGCACAGCAACCTTGTGGTCAGATCTGTCAGCAGGTTGTAACTTCATCTCGGCTGATTGCAGCTCAGTGATTCCTCTCTGACATCACAGTTGGTCACATGTGCAGCAAACTAACTGCAGCTGACATGAAGTGAATGATCTCAGCTGAACTGAGCTGCAGAGAAACAACATGCTGGTGTTCACCGTGAAGCTCTGACTGGAAACAGACAGAAGAACAACATGTGGATCCTGGAATAACGGCAGCTTCCACCTTTAAAGGACTGGAAGAGGAAGACGTTTCCTAGGAATCATTCAGAACAGTTTCACCAACATGTGATTCAGGTGTTGATGGAAACAGACAGACATGTACAGACTCAACTATCAGTCCAAAAGAGACAGTTTCTCTGACAGGAGGAGATTCTTGAGACTGAACTCAACACAGAGACACTGAAGAACCAGACCCGAACCAGAACCCAGGATAGAGAGGTTCAGTGAATGTGGTGTTGAAGGTGTGGAGGTGGATCAGTCTGTCAGAGGAGATGCTGTAAAAGGACAGAGTTCCAGCAGGAACGTCCACATACACTGCTACTCTGTCAGAGTCTGAGGAAGAGGAAGAGGAGGATGAAAATGTTGGTCTGTTATTGTGCCAGATTTGGTCATCATAACAGTCCAGGCTCCAGGAATGATCATTTCTTCCAAACCTACAGTCTCTAGAGTTTCCTTTCCTTCTAATTCTTCTGTAACTCACTGATACAGAAACTTTTCCCCTCCACTGGACCTCCCAGTAACAGCGACCCGTCAGAACTTCTCTACACAGCAGCTGACAACAGGAACCAAACCTGTCTGCATGATCAGGATATGACTGATACTCCTTCATACATGTCATCTCCCTGTTGTTGTTGGACAGTTTGATGCGTTTGTGGACTGTGTTTGTGTCGATGGTGAGTTGACAGGAATCTGATGGAGAGAACAAACAACCCAGCTGCAGTTATTATTGATCTGTCATTGATCCTTGATGGACTCATGAATGAGTGATGTGTCAGTGTGAAGATGGTTGAATGTGTTAATGAAATAAAAACACACTTACACTGCCACGGACCTGGTGTCATCCATCGTTGTCCAGCAGGCTCCACCCTGAAAGGAGGAGGGGGGTCAGACCAGCACAGTCTCTTTCAGCAAACATGGACATTACATGGCTCTCGCACACTGATGAAGGAACAGTCCAACACTTGGACAGATGCACTTGATTGCAGCATCTCTGAAGTCCTGTCCTGTGGTCCTCACATTCCAGCACAGTTTGAACACATTGTTTTCATCTGAGACCATGTGATTGGATGAGTGAAGGTGCAGCTGTTATTGTGCTGTGATGGGCCTGAAAACCACACTGCTGTGGTTCTGGGATGTTTACTGGGTCAAGAACGGCATCTATCAGCTCTGCTGCAGCACCAGATGAACTGCAGCAGCTTCATCTGCTGAAAGATCTCTTTTCAAAGTGTTGTGGAAAAATGCAGACATTATATGGTTTGTAACAAAAGGCCAGCAGCTGTAAGGAACATGATGAGAAGAGGGGGATATAAAACATGTAAATGCAGATGAAAGGGTCACATCTCTTTTGTAATGTATAACTTCCTCTAAGAGGTCTAGCATCCACACGTCAGGTGCCAGTATCTGTATTTTACTCTGTGCAATTAATAAAAATTGCCACAACAAAATCCAGAGAGCCACAAATATGATGTCGACAACAACACCATGAAGAGTCCAGCACACTGATGTCTTTCTGTCTTCATACCTGAGAGTGTCCAGTCTCCAGCGGGGATCCTCCAGTCCAGCAGACAAAAGCTTCACTGCTGACTCTCCTGGATGGTTGTAGCTCAGGTCCAGCTCTCTCAGGTGGGAGGGGTTGGAGCTCAGAGCTGAGACCAGAGAAGCACAGCCTTCCTCTGAGATCAGACAGCCTGACAGCCTGCAGACACACAACACAACACACATGCAGAGACTGAGAGAACTGCTCTGAGACTAAAGCTGACTCTGTCCTCATGTTCACCTGATGATGGTGCTGAAGGAAAAGTCAGAGGATCAGCAGAAACACATCAACAATCCTTCAATATCAACCACAGTTCTAACAGTCAACAGTTGAACACTTGGGGCCTGATTTACTAAGATCCTAAATAAAGAGTACTAAATTGCGTGTGCACTGAAAAAGTTTGCACGTGCTGTTGTTGTGTGTTTTGCGGGTGATCAACTAAGAATGCTTGCGCAATTGATAATAGGTGCAAACCGCAGTATTTAAATGAGGTGTTGCGTGTCTTACGGTTTGCGCCATGGAGAGTTTGGATGGAAAGCAGGATAGTCGCAAGCGCAAAATGAAATTTGACGAGTTGGAGTTAGAGATATTAGTGGAAGAGGCAAATAAACACATTCATGAACTACTGTTGTGCCGTATTCAGCACCCCTGCCGTGAAAAGCACCCCCTCGTCGACATATATTACCCACAGATCTCTTATTCACGAGTAAATGTCAAAAAGGACTAAATGCTCATGTTTAATTTACTACAAATGACAACGTACACACAATGACAAAAATTATATTCTCATTCCGTGTCACTTTCTGTTTAGCGTCCAGTTTTGTGTTAATGATTCATGTTTAAATGCGCTCATGGATTCCACAATAGTCATACTTTCCCACAATCACAGTCACAGATAACAAAAATCGGGTAAATGGTTATTGATGTCATTAATTAATAGCCTGCTTACTGTGTTGTCTTCCATAATATTTGTAAATATATATAATATAAACTCCTAAGTATGTGTTTGTGTGAGTGTGTATGAGGGGGTGCTTTTCACGGCAAGGGTGCTGAATACGGCACAACACCACAATAACAGCAGCCATCGGTGCGTAATGCTGGGCAGATTAGCACCTTCCTTTCGAACGTATTAAATACAGACGCAATCACAATCCCCGCAATTACTTTCGGGTTTGGTAAATCTCATTGCGTGTGGTAAATGAACCTATTTGCATTTTCCCCTCCCAGTATTTAGCGTTTTCTGGCGGGTACGCCCCATATTGATTATTCATCAGGGCAAGTACTAAATGAACAGCGTGTGCTATTTTGCTCATTTAAGAGGCGCAGTCCTCTTTGCACGCTGTTAGTAGATCAGCTTGCACATTGGTTTGCGGGTGATGTCAAGTTTGCACACATTTTTACGCACGCAAACCTTTAGTAAATCAGGCCCTTGGTGTATTCTGACCTGAGAGACTCCAGGTGACAGTGTGGACTCTCCAGTCCAGGACACAGCTTCTTCAGTCCTGAATCCTGCAGGTGGTTGTTACTCAGGTCCAGTTCTGTCAGACTGGAGGACTGAGAGCTGAGAACTGAGGACAGATCTGCACAGATGTGCTTTGATAGGTTACAGCCACTCAACCTGCAGAGGAGATTAAAGAAAAATGATGAGGTTATTTAAAAGTTGATTATGTCAATTAACAAAGAAATAAATATTATAATATCAATGAATACTGATTATTTCAACTAATAATAAGTATTGATCATCATTATCGCTGCATTTCTCTTCTCTGCATGTAAAGTTTCCTGAGATGAATCATTGATGAGAATTGGTCCCACATGAACCTGACCTTAGTTGAACAGTGACTTTAACTGGTTTCCTCCATGAACACAACATGTGATTGTAATTAAAACAGATGTGTCCGTGTTCGTCCTTACACAACTTTCTTGGAGGCTTTGACCACCGGCAGCAGCCTCCGTAGAACCTCCTCTGAAGCTGAGTATTCCTTCAGGTCAAACACCTCCAGATCTTCTGATGACAGTAAGATGAAGACCAGAGCCGACCACTGAGCAGGAGACAGTTTACCTGTGGAGAGAAGTCCTGACCTCAGGGACCGTTGGACCTCCTCCACCAGAGAACCATTGTTCAGTTCATTCAGACAGTGGAACAGGTTGATGCTTTTCTCTGCAGACAGATCCTCACTGATCTTCTTCTTGATGTATTCAACTGTTTCCTGATTGTTCTGTGAACTTCTTTGTTTTGGTTCCAGCAGACCACGTAGGAGAGTCTGATTGGTCTCCAGTGAAAGACCCAGGAGGAAGCGGAGGAACAAGTCCAGGTGTCCGTTTGGACTCTGTAAGGCATTGTCCACAGCACTTTGATAAAGCTTAGTCTCTGCTCTTGTTTTAAACCACCAGGAGGTGTTTCTTTGTTCCTCCAGCAGGTTGACTCCAGACTTGATGAAGGTCTGATGGACATGAAGAGCAGCCAGAAACTCCTGAACACTCAGGTGGATGAAGCAGAAGACCTGGTCCTGGTAGAGGCTGCTCTCCTCTCTAAAGATCTGGGTGAACACTCCTGAGTACACTGAAGCCTCTCTGACATCGATGCCACACTCTCTCAGGTCTGGTTCATAGAATATCAGGTTTCCTTTCTGCAGCTGCTCAAAAGCCAGTTTTCCCAGAGACTCCACCATCTTCCTGCTCTCTGGACTCCAGTGTGGATCCGTCTCAGCTCCTCCATCATACTTGACCTTCTTCAGTTTGGCCTGGACCACCAGGAAGTGGATGTACATCTCAGTCAGGGTCTTGGGCAGCTTCCCTCCCTCTCTGGTTTCCAGGACTTTCTCCAGGACCGTAGCAGTGATCCAGCAGAAGATTGGGATGTGGCACATGATGTGGAGGCTTCGTGATGTCTTGATGTGGGAGATGATCCTGGTGGTCTGTTCCTCTTCTCTGAACCTCTTCTTGAAGTATTCCTCCTTCTGTGGGTTAGTGAACCCTCTGACTTCTGTCACCATGGAGACACACTCAGGAGGGATCTGATTGGCTGCTGCGGGTCGTGTGGTGATCCAGAGACGAGCAGAAGGAAGCAGGTTCCCCCTGATGAGGTTTGTCAGCAGCACGTCCACTGAGGTGGACTCTGTAACATCAGTCAGGACCTCATTGCTGTGGATGTCCAGAGGAAGTCGACTCTCATCAAGACCGTCAAAGATGAACACGACCTGGAATTCTTCAAAGCTGCACATTTCTCTGGTTTCAGTGAAGAAGTGATGAACAAGTTCCACCAAGCTGAACTTGCTCTCTTTCAGCACATTCAGCTCTCTGAAGGTGAATGGAAGCAGTAACTGGATGTCCTGGTTGGCTTTGCCTTCAGCCCAGTCCAGAGTGAACTTCTGTGTTAGGACTGTTTTCCCGATGCCGGCCACTCCCTTCGTCATCACTGTTCTGATTGGTTCATCTCTTCCAGGTGGGAGTTTAAAGATGTCCTCCTGTCTGATGGTTGTTTCTGCTCTGTCTGGTTTCCTGGAAGCTGCTTCAATCTGTCTGACTTCATGTTCATCGTTGACCTCTCCAGTCCCTCCCTCTGTGATGTAGAGCTCTGTGTAGATCTGCTTCAGAAGAGTTGGGTTTCCTGCTTTAACAATCCCCTCAAACACACACCGGGACTTCTTCTTCAGCTTAGACTTCAGCCGCTTTTTACAAACTGCAGCAAAAGTACCTTAATAAATGTGGAAAAAAGAAACCAATTAGTGTTTATAAAGTTCAACTTAATTCTCATAAAGAATCAGGATGTGAACCGGCACTGGTCAGCTCTAATGTTACGATGAGCTGTCCAATATTGAGTAGAATTACTTTTACCAACAAAACACCTCTGAACATTCAGGACGTGGAAGGGCAAGAACATTCAGGGGTCCTGGAGTTTCTAGTACCAGTATGTTAGCAGTACAGCCCTGAAGGGTCGTCGGTTTGTGGGTTGTTGTGTTCTTGTTATGTTGTGGTGTCTGTGAAGTGGATATTCCAGGTTTTGGATTTGAAAACACCAGAATATGATCTGATCAAATAATCTGTAGAACCATCAAGACAACCTGGAGTTCAGCAGGATTCCTGGAAGAGGAAAACCTGGACTAAAATATTCCGGTTATCTTGTGGTGTTAGTAGGTTGAACATATTTATGCTGTCCTGTACAGGGAGGGGGCTACTCTAGGGGGGTGGTACCATGTGGGGGTGAATGTGGTGGCTGATCTGTGAATGTTGTTCATCTCCTGAGGCATTCTGGGTAATTTATCCAGCAGCTTAAGTGTTCATATAAATCCTCTTACTTCTCTGCAGACGCTCAGCCAGATCCTCCTGCTTCATTCTCCTCAGGAAGTTCACTGTGATCTTCACAAACGCCTCTCTGCTGCTCCTCCTCTGCTCTTCATCCTCACCCTCCAACAGATGCTCTAGGGATTCTGGGTAATCTGGACTCAGACCCCTCTGGATCTTCTTCAGCTCGTTCTTCACATACATGACAATGTTGTCCTCCAGCAGCTGGAACAGAAGACCACATGAAGGACACAATCAGAGTGAAACCACGGAGACAAACATCAGACCCATGTTGGACAGACTGACAGTCCACTGGTCTCCAGAGACCAGCATGGAGACAAACATCAGACCCATGTTGGACAGCCTGACAGTCCACTGGTCTCCAGAGACCAGCATGGAGACAAACATCAACAGAACAGGTGGAGAAGCAGTTGTTGTTCATGTACAGACCAGAAATATGGAGTCCAGCTGTGTCTGATGCTGCTGGACAGACGGACCGCTGGGAGGTTCTGAGATCTGCTGGTCCACTCTGTGGAGGAACCAGGAAGAATTAGCTAACATCATGTCTATCCTCACAGAGACAAACACCAGCTGAAGGTCCATGAAGTCCTGTTTGGATGAGGACAGTCCATCAGAGGACTGGTGGTGGTGAATGTGTACTAGTCCTGCTGATCTACTGAGAACATGTGACCTCAGTGAGAGCTCTGCTCATTCACATATTCACAAGATCCAGTTCTGCTCCAAGAAAAGTTACGAGATCAAGAAGATGGACAACTGATGGAGACATAAAGCAGCTGATGAACTCTGGATCATCATCAGGATCAGTCCTCTGGAAGGTAAGACCTCCAGATGTGTCAACCAGAGGAAACAGCTCCTGACAGGAGATGAAGATCTATGAGGAGGAAGCTCAGATCACCATCAGGTGATGGAGGACCACAGGGGTCCAGGACTACATGGATCTACTCAGGAAGAAACATGTGGACATTTCCTAACATGACGACTGATTTAAATACATGTAATGTGTTTAAATACATCTCACCTTTCTGAAGAAGAACGTTGGTCTCCTTTAAAGTTAATTGGCAACCATTTTGACTGGTCGCTCTTCAAGGACAAACAGCTGGGTTCATGTTCAAGAGAGTCTCCTTTCTGATGGACTCTGATAGAAGACAACAGTTCAAAATGTACATATTCTATTTATATGAAAAATAAGTCATACAGATAAAAATATTTAGTCTATTTAAAAAGTATTAATTTAAACATAAATCCTTGGCAGTGTTTGGATACACACCTCTTTACAGCAGAACGTTTGTCTCCTTTAAATTCAATTGGGAACTCTTTTGACCGGTCGCTCTTCAAGGACACACAGCTGGGTTCAGGTCCAGGTCCAGGTCCAGGTCCAGGGCCAGGTCCAGGTCCAGGTCCAGGTCCAGGTCCAGGTCCAGGTTGATTCCTGTAATAATGATGTTTTGGTGATGTGAGTTTTGATCTCTGACATGCAGAAGAGTCAGGGACAGTTAGAGATGCTCATCTCACCTCTGAACTTTGCTCCGACTCTCATGTTCCCCAAACAGAGAGGTTTTAGAGGGAGGAACTCCCTCCTCTCCATCCTCACACTGATCCATTCTGCTGAATTCACGTCCACATCAGCTCACACACACACCTTCATCTGCAGAGGAAACACACATCAGCTGATCTTTTGTCTGTTTTTTTCCTGTCTTGTTTTATTTGCTTCTACTGAGCAGTAGAGGTCACTTGGTCCTATTTTTTTTTGTATCCTTCAAATGTTGGAAAGGGTCCCAAAGTAATCAGCCTGTCCTCCACCAAGTCCGTCCATCAGGACTAACATGCTCTAACTAGCTGGAACAAGTGTGAAACAACAATGAGGTGATTCTGTGAACAGAGTTTTTACTACAGAAACTCGAAAAACGTGTTACTGTAAATGTGAGGAAGCTCAGAGGTTGATCTGCAGAGACAAAGGTTAAATGTGCAAATATAAGGAGATACAAACATGCTGTATCCAGTGCAAACAAGTAATAAATGTCCAGATTTCTGGGTGTGTCTTGATTAAGAATTCTTATGACCTGAGAGAAGAAACTTCTTTTACGTCTCTCAGTAAAAATGTTTCAGTTAATCAGCCTGTTGTTTCTGACCCCCGTCTGCATGAACCTCTGTGGAGATTCTGTGTCAACATTGATACTATTGGAAGTTCAGTCACAAAGACTAAAGACTAAACATGCTGTATCCAGTGCAAACAAGTATACACTGATTCTTGAGAGTTGGGACAAAACATGTCCTACATAGAAAAGTCTAATTTATATTGAAAATCAAGAAATTCATCGTGGTTTACATACTTACAAAGTTAAATCTAAAGGAACTGTGTATATGTTCTTTTTATAACGCATTTTACACTTTTTCTGTGTAAATTCGTTTAAATGCATGGTCTGTAGTTAAGAGGTCCATGTTATTATACCTGTCCTCAGCAAGAGGTCACAGTATTGACCCACCCAAAAAACCTTTAAAAAACTCTATGAGTGTGAATAACAAAGAGTGGTCTTAAATAAATAAAACAATACATGAAGTGAACTTCAAACAATATTTTCCCTAAAATCCTGCCTATCAAAGTTCTGTCCTCAGTTTCTGTCAACTCCGTCAGATTTCTTTTACAATCCTCACTGAATCAGGAAATAGAATAATCAGCTATTTCCCTGAGGAGCCTTTTCTCTGTCCCTGCCTGTTCTGAACGCAACGCTACCACACATACTCTGGTAGCTTTTACATTTTTGGATATTTTAGACAAACAATGTTAATATTCCTATGGTCACAGCTGGAACATGTCAACACCATATCTCTGTTATGATAATGTTTTTAAACAGTAGTGGATTGAATAAAGGTATTTTAGTAAGGTTATTGAGACAGCTAGCAACTGAGGAAAAACCAGCTAGCTTCAGTGAACAATACATGTTTTGATGGGAAAATATGTGCCCTTTTGTCAACTCCTTCAGACGTCAACTCCGTCAGGTTGCACACCTGACGGAGTTGAAAAATCCACCTATAACCTCTTAATATGCTAATATAATATAATTTGTGAACATAGTAATGAATTAAAATATTATTTCAGGGTTTTCTTTATACATAAATGTACACATATAGCATGAATTAAATCATTACATATTACATTATTTGACCTTGTACTGTATACCCTACACTTCTGACTTGTGGAGCATGGATAGGCTGTGGTCTGCTTAGTATTGTGTAACTTTCCCAGCGCTTATATTATAATTATACTGTATATTACATTAAAGGACCAGTTTTTAGATTTTGACAACATATCGTGGTGAAACGGAATATTACATTGAATGGTAATCTCTATGGAGGGATCCACTTCTATGTTCATATAAAGGGCTCATACATGTTTCATTATTAGCATTTTGAGCAGTATTATTGTTAAGGAATATCAATTTAAAATTTGAATCAAGCAGTGCAGGGCAGTCACACACACACACTGTCTCTCTCTCTCTGTGATCTACATCCTCGTATGTCTTATTTATCTAAACAAATTATTTTTTTCATTTTAAAATTAAAAACAAAGATTGAAAATGCTGACATTTAGAAATCTGGGTTTTCAGAATAGTGTGAAATCCCAACATAAGTTTATATATTGTATTTTATTTTACATATCAGAGTAACTAAACACTATACCAACATACTTTAGGAATTTAGATTCTTGTTGGACTGGAATAATTCAAATTGTATACTCTTGAGTGTGTCTGATGGAATTGACACAAATCAAGTTCTAAAGTAAAGCATATTTATTTTTTTAAACGTGTTTTTATTTAGAACCTGTTCTTTTACATGGTTAAAAAGCTAAGACCCTTCTCTACAGAAACATACAGTTCCAATGAATATAGTGTGCATTTAAAAAAAAAAAAAGATTCTTAAAACCTGTTGTGTCCCTTATCTCAAGAAACCCTGTAATAAATGTGATATGAGGTGTGATGATTGACAGAGTTCAGAGTCCAGAGTACTGGGTGTGTCTTGATTAAGAAGTCTTATGACCTGGGAGAAGAAACTTCTTTTACGCCTCTCAATCAAAATGTTTCAGTTAATCAGCCTGTTGTTTCTGACCCCCGTCTGCATGAACCTCTGGGGAGCTTATGTGTCAACATTGATACTATTGGAAGTTCAGTCAGGAAGTCTTCTGGATGAAGATACGCCATCTTCAGTAGTTACACAAGTACCAAAGAACAACTTCTTCCAGGAACCAAACTGACTTTAATGCTACAGACGACAACTTAATTCCAGAAAATAAAAACACCTCACAGTTTGATTGATGAAGAAAACTAATCCCCAGCTGATCATCACTGTGTTTCTGATCTGTGGTTGCAGCAGCAGCTGCCTCACCAGCTTTGGACCATAAAGTGTTTTGCACCCAGCACACCGATGACGTAAAGGAAAGGTCTTAACGCAAAGTTCTTCTTTTCTATGTTTACTCCAAAAAATTGAAAAACCATACAGAATACAGAACCAAATCCTTAACTTTTCTAAATAGAAAAAAAATTATGCTGGTCAAAACCCTGTGTTGCTCAAAGGTCCAGTGACTTGTTAACTTTCACTGAGTTACCGTATATTTATTCTACATACAGCAGCCAATAGAAATGCAAAATTCTGTTTTGTGAGTAGTCACCGGTTAGAACAAATATAAAACCAAAGTCTTACAAAAGGTATTTGTGGCAGGGTGGAGGAGCTGCAGCCACTCAGGTTGATTGGGGCACAGGTGGCCCCAATCAACCAATCCACCCTGCCTGGCTTGATAAGTCATGGCTGCACAGCAGAAAGGGGCTGCTGCTGCTGGGAGAAGGTTCTGCACGTGTGTCTTGGGTGTGTCTGGAGAAAATAAACGTTCCTGCACTGAAACCTGTGTCTCTCCATCCTGTCGGTCGGGCCCCGTGGCACTCACCGTGCTACACTGGCGCCCAACGTGGGGCCCGACAGGATGGAGGCACTGGCACAGAAACTGGCAGACCTGGCGGCCCTGATCCGGAGCCAGGCGGAGCGGCAGACTGCAGCGCTGGAGACGCTGGCAGCGCAGCAGCCGGCAGGGTGGGGTCGCCCGCCTACTCTGCTCGCAGAGGACCGCCCCTTCACCTTCAGCTACCCGGACGTGCGGCGAGGGGTGCTGGACTGTCCAGGGCGGTCCTCGGAGGACGACTCCTTTTCCTTCACGTGCCCGTACGTGAGGCGAGCGGCGCGGGACCGTCTAGAGAGGCCCTCGGCGGTCCTGGAGGCGCTGGCCCTGGAGGAGGCTGTCCTGGAGGAGGCTGTCCTGGAGGAGGCTGTCCTGGAGGAGGCTGTCCTGGAGGAGGCTGTCCTGGAGGAGGCTGTCCTGGAGGAGGCGGCTGTCCTGGAGGAGGCGGCTGTCCTGGAGGCGGCTGTCCTGGAGGAGGCTGTCCTGGAGGAGGCTGTCCTGGAGGAGGCTGTCCTGGAGGAGGCGGCGGTCCTGGAGGAGGCGGCGGTCCTGGAGGAGGCGGCGGTCCTGGAGGAGGCGGCGGTCCTGGAGGAGGCGGCGGTCCTGGAGGAGGCGGCGGTCCTGGAGGAGGCGGCGATCGAGGAGGCGGCGGTCGAGGAGGCGGCGATCGAGGAGGCGCCGATCCTGGAGGCGGAGACGTCGGTCGCCGGGGCGGTCCTGGACGTGCAAGCTCCAGAGGCGGACCAACGGCTGGAGCAGTGCTGCGTCGGGGAGGGGGTGGTCCTGGACGCGCCGCGGATGCCATCTGGCCCGAGGCCACCCTGGGCCCAGTCCCGAGAGCGGCGTTCTCGGCGGTCGGCCCGTCGCCGAGGACGACCTCCCGACCGGTCTCTGTGGTCGGCCCGTCGCCGAGGACGACCTCCCGACCGGTCTCTGTGGTCAGCCCGTCGCCGAGGACGACCTCCCGACCGGTCTCTGTGGTCGGCCCGTCGCCGAGGGCGACCTCCCGACCGGCCTCGTCAGCCGGCCAAACCGGGAAGGCCCGGAGGCGCAGTCTGCGGTTCCTGGCTTCCTCTCCCGCTCCGAGGGGGGCGGGGGGGAGTTGGCTCGGCCGGATGGTCCCCGGCCTGAGGTTGGCGATGGGGGTGTGTGGCAGGGTGGAGGAGCTGCAGCCACTCAGGTTGATTGGGGCACAGGTGGCCCCAATCAACCAATCCACCCTGCCTGGCTTGATAAGTCATGGCTGCACAGCAGAAAGGGGCTGCTGCTGCTGGGAGAAGGTTCTGCACGTGTGTCTTGGGTGTGTCTGGAGAAAATAAACGTTCCTGCACTGAAACCTGTGTCCTCTGTCCTGTCGGTCGGCCCCGTAGCACTCGCCGTGCTACAGTATTATCTTAAACATAAATCACATTTATGCAAAATGGCTCCAGCAGATCACAAATAAATCCAATAAAAATATTGTCATCTAACAATCATGTAGATTTGTTTTCATACACAACAATGATCAAAGTCTGCAGTGAATACTTTCTCCAACCACGGAGGAGCAGAAACAAACAGGAAAGATCCTGAAGACAAATTTCAAACTTACAGTTTCTTCAAACAGTCCAAAGAGTTGAAGATGAAGATTCTGCAGTCTGAACAAAACCAACTGAGACGCAACTGAACTGATCCTGGAATGAGTCAGAGCTGCAACTGTGGAGGAGGAGGAGGAAGAGGAGGAGAATGGATAGATAGGAGGAGGAGGGACAGGTGGAAGGATGAAGAGTCTAATAAATAATTTTTCTTAAAAGGGACCTATTATGGCATTTAATGTATATTTTAAACATGCCTTGAATGTCTTAAAAACAATCTAAAGCTTGTTTTTTCTACATGAAACAGAAATTCAGCCTGTGGGCCATGTCTCTAGTTTTATCGCTTCTAACTTCATTATCTGTGAGTGATTCTGAGGGGAGGGGAGGCTATGATAATGAGGCTCTGTGCTGATTGGCTCCCTGAATGACGTGTAGCAGGGGAGGGAACAAAGCCTCTCCGGGCAGAAGAGCAGCGGCTGCGTACAAAAAGCGTGTCCCATGCCAGGGAGCTTCGGCGACAAAATCAATTCCATTATTTTATTTTTTTTGTATTGGACTGTCCTAACTGGCTGCGAGTTTAACGGTTTCAGTGTGGACAGAGAGCGTCCGATGTCACGCAGCTCGACGCGATAGTCGGACGCTTGCATTCAGGTACACGGTAAACGGATCTTAAAGCCTGATTTACAGTTCTGCGTGAAATGGACGCGTACCCTACGCCGTAGGCTCTGCGTTGGTGTAACACGGAACCATAAATCAGCCTTTAGTTCCCTGACCGGGTCACCTCGTCTTCATACAGGAAGATTTAATTGAATTCTAAACACGTACACCACAGTTCTTTACTCCAATTCCTCAAGACAAATGAAAAGTGTTAACTGTAAAGAAATCACAACACTGAATGTTCACAAATGGCAACTTTATTGTTAAAAAAATAAAAGAACATAAGTTGTATATAAATAACATGTATGCACTATTGCTGGCTCAAGGAAGGACCATACATCTTCTGAAGGTGTCGTTGAACAGCTTCAGGTGCATTGCTTGGCAGATCTGAAACCATAAACAGAAGAAAAATGTATTACTAATAGAGCTCCGGTGTTACCTAACGAGTGAGTGGCTCCGTTAGGGAACACTGGAGCCACCGGGGCCACCGGGGCCACGGTGAGCAGCTCCGGCAGCTCCGTGAGCAGCTCCGGTGCTCCGGAGCTAAGCTAAATACTTAGCCCATGCAAATATCATACTTGTAGACAAATATAAATAACAAAAAAATAACGTCACTTACCGCTGACTCGTGTGCAGTTGTCGGGTCCGTGCTGTTGCTACTGATCTTTTTATGAGGGTAAATGTCGATACAAAAACTGTCGCTGTGGAAGCAGTCACCGCTTCTAAACAATGGCGGAGTTCTTGTCCCGGCAGAGTTTGTTGTGGGCGTGGTTTCACCAGTGGAGGCCAAACCCCTGCGCCTATGGTGACGTCCCCATAGGCGCAGATTCTGAACGGCTCATAGAAGTCACATGACACTGGAAGATTCAGCCGGGCGGGGTGTACAGACCCTGCAGAATTCGGTTGCTTTTCATCTTCTGTGTGTTGGCGGGGTGAGGGGAGACCACTTTATATATGTTAAAACAAGAAAAAACTTGTTTTTCATAATAGGTCCCCTTTAACTGAAAAATTAAGGTGACAATTTATATTGAAGGTTGTTAATGAATTTCAACAAAATTATTAAATAAATGAACTGAGATTTTTTTTTTTTAGGTGTATTCATTTATTTTGGGTCACCATTGTTTGGTTCACCACAGAATAAATCCCATGATTCACAGGGCTCCTGTGTGTTTCTACCAACAATGTCCATCCAGCGGTCAGATGTTGGGACATAGTGTGTGTGATCTCATCAGAAATGCCACATGTGGAGTGATTCATCGAGGGCGTGACACCTGCTTCCATCATGAACACAGCCCTTACTTGTTGTTCTTGAATATCTCTGAGTTCTTGATTCCAGTAAAGAATCAGGGGTTAGGGTGAGATCCCACAGATCCCACCAGAAAGCGTATCCCCAGGAAGAAAAGGTTGCCCCTGACGTGTCTGGCTAGGATTCATGAAATTGAAAAGTGTTTGAAAGTGACGGTGGTAATGGCGGTAAAGAAGACCCGCCATGAGCTCCTTGAATATTTGAGTCCACTTTTGGCTTGAGGAAACAACGGGGGGATAACATAGATATTTGGTGTCAGATCACCCACAGTAGTGTGTCCTCCACTTATCTGTGACAAGGTCTCCAGCAGGGTAACAGCTATAACAGAACTTTCAATATAGACCAACAATGCAGCACACTAAACCAAGTATCCTAATCAAACTAGTTGAGCGATTGACCAGGTAGTTACAAATAATCAAGCAACCCTGTCTCATGGAGACGGGGTACCTTGAGACGGAGTCAGGTCTGGTTTATCTCGACTTTTTATCAATTTTAAGACTCTTAACACTATGCTACCCCACTGGTGGTAGGCTCTGCAGGTATCTTTCAAATACTCCTTTGTTTGGTTGGATTTTGATAAGATGCGTATCTTGAGGGCCGTTCTTCCCAAGGTGTGACCTCACTTAAAAAGGTAATTTGTATTTCACTCTCCTTGGTTTAGGAGAGTCTCACTGAATTCCAATCTCCCCCTCACAGACTCACACACTTAGAGGCTCCCGTGACTTGCGTAAGGGTTCAGGGCTGTCCCATTCCTAAAGTCGTTAAGTGTTCAGGACTGTCCCATTCCTAAAGTCGTTAAGTGTTCAGGGCTGTCCCATTCCTAAAGTCGTTAAGGGTTCAGGGCTGTCCCATTCCTAAAGTCGTTAAGGGTTCAGGGCTGTCCCATTCCTAAAGTCGTTAAGGGTTCAGGGCTGTCCCATTCCTAAAGTCGTTAAGGGTTCAGAGCTGTCCCATTCCTAAAGTCGTTAAGGGTTCAGGGCTGTCCCATTCCTAAAGTCGTTAAGGGTTCAGGGCTGTCCCATTCTTAAAGTCGTTACGGGTTTAGGGCTGTCCCATTCCTAATGTCGTTAAGTGCGCGAGGGCTCCCAGCGGACATTTTGAGCCCTTACTGCTCACTTACCGTAAGTCTGCATCTCTGCAGACTTTTGGAAAGGGAATTACCCACAGTTCATTGCGTCGTAACATAAAAGGAGGTTACCAGGGAGAATGTAAACAAAACAGGGGGCGGAGGAAAATAATTTATGTGCGACTGCGAGACAAAAGAAGTTCACCTGTAAGTATAAATACATAGCCCACTGGTGATTTAAATTCAGAAAATGATTTTTCAACAGCCCTATTACTACCTTTACAAACAGGGAGCGACCAACAAACGGAGGGAAGAAAACCAAAAAAAGGACAAATGAAGTTTTGGACTTTCTTCAAGACTAAAGACAAGAAAAGAGGCTGAGGGAGCTGGATGAAAAGGAGGAGGAGAAGGAAAAGAAGAGGGATGACCAGTTATCTAAGTTCATTGACATTTTTGGGAAGATGGTGGACAAAATGTAGTTTTCCTCAACATTTTTTGATTCATAATTTGAGGTTCAATTTCTTTTGTTTTCATTTTATATTAGACAAATCCTCAGTTTACCTGGTGTTGAATAAACAAGACTTGCTTTTCTTTAATCTGAGTACAGTGTTTGAATTAAGACTCCCTATGTTAACAGAAATGCATACATGTAAATACTAGCAAGATAGTTTTAGATCCAACACAAACAAGTCAGGCAGTAATTTGGTTATTCATTTATTTATGACCACACGATTTAAACAATTTCAGCAAGTTGAACAAAAACATTGCAGTAAATAGTGATAATTTAACTGAAATATTTTGCTCAGGTTACCATCAATTTTTACGCTCTCTTACAAAAATGAAATGACATCATGCTCAAAATGGAAAGTAATATTAGTTGGTCATAACACAGCTGGAATATTTAACTCAGGATACCATCAGTTTACACGCTCTTACAAAAATGAAATTACTCAGCGATTGAGCCTGGCATACTGGACTGGTATGGGTAGATTGAAAGAAAGACACTACATTAACAAGGAAATACATATTGTACTGTGCGCATATATAAATTGTGTTCTTTGTTGAATATTATGCTCCTTTATATAGGCTACCACTTTGTTTTCAAACATCTGTAGGATGATCATTCCCAAACTTATAATACCGGTACGTAACATTTTGATCTGCCCTGTTTCCGGTTTCTGCTGTCCCATTCTTATTTCTACCATTTGGAGCCCTCACACCCTCTCACACTTGATCACTTCCAGCTGACGTCACTAAAGTCTGTGAGGGTTCAGGGCTTGAGGGTTTAGGGCGGAGATTGGAATTCAGGGAGAGTTTCATTTTTTCCGACACAATGAGAGCTGACGCAATTTATATGATAAGCTTCTGATTGTTAATATTAATAAATAAATAACAAATCTTTTATTCAATTAATGTGTACTTTATGTGGGGAAGTGTGACCAGAGTAGATGGATGGAAGGAGGCAGACTCAGAAGCAATGTTAAAAATGTTCAAGAGTTATTTATTTTTTCCCAAGAAATACTTAAACTAAAGCAACATGTGCCCATGGCTGCACATTGGTCTCTCCTCCCTCCGGCAGCAGACAGCAGCTGGTTATGTAGGCCCTTCTATCAGGCTGTACCACTCCAAAGGTGACTCCACTCGCCTCCCTGGAATCAACTGAGGCATCAACAGTTTGTCTCCAACCACAATCACCACCAAACACACAATAGCGTCGGCCATGGTTACCAATACCTTTTCAACCATGCCAAAAATAATCAAAATCAATAAGAAAACAAATCCCAAAATGTACCTCCCCCCATACATGGTTCAACCCAGTGACATCACTAATGATGTCACCAGGGTATAAATAGAGGAAGTGTTTGCACTTTTCCCTCCTTTTGACACTGGAACCTGGTGGGTATGGTAAGTAACATAATCAACCTCATGATAAATGAAAAAACTGAACAAATAAACGACTTTAAACTTAACAATACTTTTCTGTATTATTTTAAGTGCAATAATTGAGAACACAAACAAACCTGGGTTACTATGTGTCTGCATGGCATGAAAGAATGATAGACCTATAACCAAAACAAACAAGCACGGTTGAATTTGGATGGCTAAGATAGTAGACTGACATGGTGACAAATGGTGTGCTCTCACCCACTTTGTCACACACCCCTCCCCTTAAGACCGTTACTCATCGGAGTCACGGGACAGGTAGTCAGCGATGACGTTCTTATGTCCTGGCCGATACCGGACCTGAAAACGATAAGGCTGGAGAGACAGGTACCATCTGGTGATTCTAGCATTAGTGTCTTTCATGTTATGAATCCACTGCAATGCACGATGGTCAGTCTCAAGAACAAACTCTTTGCCAATGAGGTAATATTTCAACGTATCTAAAGCCCATTTAATGGCTAGCGCTTCCTTTTCTACTGTTGAATACCTCGTTTCCCTTGCAAAAAGTTTTCGGCTGATGTACTGCACGGGTAACTGGTTTCCATCCTCTCCTTGTAGTAAGACGGCTCCTAGACCAACTCCAGAGGCATCTGTCTGAACAGTGAAGGGGAGAGTAAAATCTGGACATTGCAGAACAGGCTCTTGACACAGACAGTTTCTCAAATCGTGAAAAGCATTCTCAGTTTCTTGCGTCCACTTAACCTTCACTGGGCTAGATTTGCGAGTCATATCAGTCAGTATTGCAGATCTGGATGAAAAGTTGGGGATAAGTCTGCGATACCAGCCTACTAACCCCAAGAATGACCGTAGCCTCCTCTTGGTGTTGGGTAGTGGGGAAGCTCCAATCGCCTCTACCTTTCCCACCTGAGGACGGATACCTCCCCCTCCAATCACATAGCCAAGGTACTGGACCTCAGGTTTGGCAATGTGACACTTCTTGGCATTAATGACCAAACCAGCTCTCTGAATGCGTTGAAAAACATCAGCAAGGTGTTGAATGTGCTCCTCCCAGGTTCGACTGAAAATCACAATGTCATCGATATAGGCTGCTGCATAGTCGTCTGCTCCTCTCAAAACTTCATCCACCAACCTCTGAAATGTTGCTGGTGCT
Source organism: Cololabis saira (assembly GCF_033807715.1). Lineage (NCBI taxonomy): Eukaryota > Metazoa > Chordata > Actinopteri > Beloniformes > Belonidae > Cololabis > Cololabis saira. The sequence goes on from NC_084589.1 coordinate 46,926,272, forward strand.
CCGTGCAAACCAAACGGCATCATCCTGAATCTGAACAGGCCACTTGGGACTCTGAAAGTTGTTAAGTCCTTTGAAGAATCTGTTAAGGGCACTTGCCAGTACCCTTTGCAGAGGTCAAGGGTCGTCAGGAAGTTGGCATGTCCCAAGCGCTCAATCAGTTCATCCACCCTTGGCATTGGGTAGGGGTCGAAGGCCGACACAGCATTCAGTTTTGAAAAATTAACACAGAATCTGATTTTATCGTCCTCCTTTTTCGGAACCAATACCACAGGGCTACACCACTCACTGTGAGAAGGCTCGATGATTCCTGTAGCTAGCATCTCTTCCACTTCTCGCTTCAGTTCAGGGACAAGTCTGGCTGGAATGCGGCAAGTGGTGTCCCTAATGGGCTGTTGTTCAGGTGAATGCAGACGGATCCGATGTTCAGTGAGGTGTGTACAACCTGGTTTCAGACTGAAGAGCTCCTTTGACATGTGGACTTGCAGCTCCTGGCGTTGATCTGGTGTGAGATGACTCAGATCTGGAAACACTGGAGTCTCAGATGAGGATGGAAAGTACTGCTCCTGAATCTCTTCCTCATCATCCACTGTGCATGCCCACAAGTTTGTAGAGTTCTTTGGTTGGTCTACCCACCTTTTCAGGAGGTTTACATGGAAGACTTGATGTTTCTTTCGTCGGTCTGGCAAGGAAAGGTCATATGTCACTGGGCCCATCTTTTTCCTGATCGTGTATGGTCCCTGCCACTTGGCAAGAAGACCGCTATCAGACGTTGGCAGCAGTAGGAGAACTTTCTGGCCCTCCTGGAAAATTCTCCTCTTGGAGGCCTTATCATAAGTGTGCTTCTGTCGCTGCTGTGCTTGAGCCAAATTACCATTAGCAAGCTCTTGAAACTGCTCCAGTTTGTCTCTCATTTTCAGGACATATGAGAGCTCACTGCACTGCTGTTGTGGTGTGGGGCCCTCCCAGGCCTCCTTCAGAACGTCCATTGGACCCCTCACTGGATGTCCGTACAGCAGCTGAAAAGGTGAGAATCCGGTTGATGTTTGTGGGACTTCTCTATATGCAAACAGCAAGAATGGAAGCCATTGGTCCCAATCTGACCCGGAGTCATTAACAAACTTCCTTAACATGGACTTGAGCGTCTTGTTAAAGCGCTCAACGAGGCCGTCTGTCTGTGGGTGATAGGGACTGGTCCTCACTCCTTGAATTCCCAGCATGCTGTACACCTCTTTAAGCAGATTTGATGTAAAGTTGGTACCCTGGTCAGTGATGATCTCCTTTGGAATTCCAACTCTGGAAAACAGCTGAATGAGACAGTTGACGATCTGGCGAGCCTTGATCTTCTTCAAGGGAAAGGCTTCAGGGTATCTTGTGGCATAATCACTGACTACCAGTATGTACTTGTGGCCTGCACTACTTCTTTCTAGCGGGCCTACGATGTCCATGGCAATACGGGAGAATGGCGTATCAATGATGGGCATGTTAATGAGAGGGGCCCTATCTCCTTTCCTGCCTGGAGCTGTTAGCTGACACTGTGGGCAAGATTGGCAATATTTAACTGTGTCAGCATACTGCTGGGGCCAGTAGAAACGGGGAACCATTCTGGAAAATGTTTTTGCCTATCCTAAGTGTCCTGCCCATGGGATAGAGTGGCTCAGATTAAGGATTGTTGGCCTCAAACTCTGGGGAATAACTAGCTGATCACCAATCTGGCTACGGCGATACAGCTTGTCTCTCTTAACTACAAAGACTTCCTTATCTACCACTTGGGTCGACTCCGGCACACATTTTGAAAACAAGATTGTAAGTGTGGGGTCCTCTCTCTGTAGCTTAGCAATATCGTCCGGGATGGAAAAAGTGTCAGACTCTACTGGATCATCCACATACTGGGCTACTTTGGTTCCCCTTACTCTATCCCGTCTTCTCTGTCTCCTGCTTTTCCTTTCCTTAAGCTGTCTGGTGTAACCACTAGGCACTTCCTCATTTGCAAAAGGTAACTCCTCCCATCCCGCTGTTAGACTAGCTTGTTCCTGCCTGCTTTTGGACCTTGTAACAGCTAGCAAACTTTCACTGGTGCAGCTGGCCCTAGTCTCACGAGATTGTTTAGCTATCAGATCGGCAAGAATAGGGATATCAGAGCCTAACACGACCTGATAGGGTAGATGTTCAAATACTCCTACTGAAAGAGGATAGAGTTGACCTTCGACCTGGATAGATACCTCAGCTATGGGGTATCCTACCTTGTCCCCATGAATACAGAGGACATCCACTGTTCCCCCACAAAAAATGACATTCTTAGGGAGACTATCCTGTCTGACTAGGGTACGATTACTTCCCGAGTCTAGAAGAGCTATACAGGGTCTGTCTTCAATTAACACACCTATTGTAAGTTCTTCAAATTGACCTTCTCTCTCTACCTCACTGACAGATGACTGGGGAGCAAAACACATGTAGTTATTACTAACATGTACTTTAGGACACTCTTTCATAAAATGACCTTTCTGACCACATGAAAAGCACATTAAGAGGGCCTTATTTCTAGGCTCAAGTTTAACTGAATTTGAGGGAAGGAACTGTCTTGTGTTCCTAACTCTATAGTCATTGCCTCCGTCCGGTTTACCAGATGGTATGGGTGGGCGGGGCTTGGCTGGGAGGTACTCTTGTGATGGACGGCGGGCAGCCAGGAAAGCTTCAGCCAATTCTGCTGCTTCTTTTGAGGTCTTTGGGTTCCGTTCTTTGATCCAGGTGCAGAGCTCAGGGTTAAGGACTTTGAGAAACTGCTCCATGATGATGGTGTCTCCAATTTGCTCTTTTGTCTTTGCTTTGGGGGCCATCCACTTCTCATACAAGTCCTTGAGACGTACCTGCAATTCTTTAGGGGTCTCTTCCCCCTCTGGTGCACTGGAACGGAACCTCACTCGATAGGTCTCTGTACTGATTTCGAACTTCTGCAAGACAGCACATTTTACTTTTCCATAGTCCATTGTGTCATCAATGTCCATGGCCACATATGCAGCGCAAGCTTTACCAGTTAGCAGTGGAGCTAGGTGAAGAGCCCATTCATCCTGAGGCCACTGACAGGCAAGAGCAATTCTTTCAAAAGTGATTAAATAGTGCTCAATGTCCTCACCTTCATTATAGGGCTGCATTTTGGGGCTTTTCCAGCCAGGTAACCTCACCAGACTGGGATGTTGTCCTCCGATAGCAGGCTGTGATGGCTCGGCAACTGTTTCAGGTGCTGGCCCTATGGAAGGGGCGGATGTGGCAGCCAAACCGTCCCTCGGCTGCATACGCTCCTGCCGGTCCTGCTGCACCTCCTGTTGGAGTTGGGCAAACTGATGTTGTATTCGCCTCCACCTCTCCTCCTCATGCTTACGCTCCTGATCCGTCCTGGCATCCCGGTCAGCCTGCTGTTGCATTAAGCATCGCAAAAGATTAGACAGTTCTGCTGTACTTTGTTCCTGAGGTTGACCACCTGCTGCCCCTTGCTGGTCACAGACATCTTGTGACAATTCTGGTAGACACTCCATTTTATTTTTCTTCTGGTTTCTTATTGACATCTTCACTGCCTCCTACTGGCCTGGGACCCACCAACTGCCACCAAATGTGGGGAAGTGTGACCAGAGTAGATGGATGGAAGGAGGCAGACTCAGAAGCAATGTTAAAAATGTTCAAGAGTTATTTATTTTTTCCCAAGAAATACTTAAACTAAAGCAACATGTGCCCATGGCTGCACATTGGTCTCTCCTCCCTCCGGCAGCAGACAGCAGCTGGTTATGTAGGCCCTTCTATCAGGCTGTACCACTCCAAAGGTGACTCCACTCGCCTCCCTGGAATCAACTGAGGCATCAACAGTTTGTCTCCAACCACAATCACCACCAAACACACAATAGCGTCGGCCATGGTTACCAATACCTTTTCAACCATGCCAAAAATAATCAAAATCAATAAGAAAACAAATCCCAAAATGTACCTCCCCCCATACATGGTTCAACCCAGTGACATCACTAATGATGTCACCAGGGTATAAATAGAGGAAGTGTTTGCACTTTTCCCTCCTTTTGACACTGGAACCTGGTGGGTATGGTAAGTAACATAATCAACCTCATGATAAATGAAAAAACTGAACAAATAAACGACTTTAAACTTAACAATACTTTTCTGTATTATTTTAAGTGCAATAATTGAGAACACAAACAAACCTGGGTTACTATGTGTCTGCATGGCATGAAAGAATGATAGACCTATAACCAAAACAAACAAGCACGGTTGAATTTGGATGGCTAAGATAGTAGACTGACATGGTGACAAATGGTGTGCTCTCACCCACTTTGTCACACTTTATTATTTGTCATAAAACATTTATTTTGTTAAGAAACTTTTATTGCAATGGGCTTCAAAATAATACATATGGTAAGTATTTGAGACATTAAAACATTTAAACATCCTGTAGGAGACATTTTTTATGTTGTGCAGGTATTTGCTTTTCCTCTAGGGTGCAGTATGATTTCAGTTACTTTCTTTTACCCCAACCCTTGCCCCAGCTGCTGTTGATCAGAAGTGTTGATTAGTTTGAGGTGAGTATGATGGTGGTGGGAGACACACACAGTTTTTACACGGCAGCCAGAGAGACAATAGAAACCCTTTTTGTTCTGTCAATTTACCTTTTTGTTCAAATAAACGGGAACCTCACCCAAAGATATTACTTTTACAACCTTTTCTTTTAATTCACTCTGGAGTCGAGTCAAGAACAAACCATCCCAAACCACAAGTTTTTTTTTTTTGAGTAGTCACCAAAATACTTTTGTTTTACAAATGTATGATTTCTGTATTGCCATAGTTTATTCCACATGTTAGGTCAGTTTCAAATTCAGGTGTTCAGGTTTGGAGTCCTGGGTGGTTTTAACTTAGTAGACTCAGAAGACAAAAACAATTTAATGATACCTCCTATAAATTATTCCTTCATGGGAAATTGATATAGATTTTCGAAATGAAATGCTTGAAACTTAATAAAAATCCTTTATTGGTTAATTTGATAGAGAACTCCAAACGTCAAATGTACCAGATAATACTCGATTTAAAAAGACATTACTAACTATTGTGTCCTGGTAGGCGGCGCTATAACACACTGAACGATCAGGGGCCTGTACTACGAAGCAAGTTCAACATACCCAGGATATCTTTTCCTTATCCAGATTCACTAACCCGGACAATTGCAATCACGCTAAGCGGTCACACGACGGTGGTTATCAACTCGGTATATCAACCCAGGTTTCTCCAATCTGGATATGAGCGCGTGCACATAAAAGGGGGGGTGTTTTCAGCGCATGACCAATCGCAAGCATGGAGAAGTCCGCTGTCAGAGCCGCTCATTTCAGTAGCGAAGAGCAAACAATAATTTTACGGAAATATGATGAGTATAGGCATATAATACAGGCAAAAAGCAACACAGTTGCAGCTGCAAAATGCAGGAAAGACAGCTGGCAAAAGATCGCTGACTGTATAAATGCGTAAGTTCATAGGGATATAAACATCACTGCCCCATCATTAGGGCATAAGTAGATCTGACTATAATTACAGTTGTCTATTCTGTTAAATGCATGTGTTGCTTAGATGTATTCGTATGGCGTGTATGACAATTGTAGCCTCATTCCTTCAGCTGCAACCCCAGCGGAGTGAAACGCACATGGGAGCAAATAAAAAATAAATATAAAAACATAATTCAAAGCGGTAAGTAGGCTCACTTTCATATCTTAGAAGTACAACAAGTACAAGGCTTTAGTGTTTCTATCACTCTCTGTTTTAGGATGATATCAGTATACAAAAGCACAATGAAATAGCATTGACATTACTTGCAGCAAACAGAAAAAAAAATGACAAGAAGAAGACAGGAGGGGGCCCTCCTACGCAGGAGTACACTCCTGCTGAGGAGCTGGCCCTCTCCAACAATGAAGGTCGCCCCTTAATGGATGGAGTAGAAGGGGGTGTTTCTTCAGACCCTGGTGGCAGAGAGCTGATTGGTCAGTGGGCGGTGCTTTTATACCCGGCGATCTGTATCTCGAACATAACCTGCTCCGGAGCAGGTTAGCTGTTCAGCATAAGTTACCATGGCGATGTACCCTGGTAAGAAGTGAACCACCGTCGTAGTCCTGAAAACCCAGGGTTAAACCTGAAGTTACCTCGCTAACCCAAAAATCCCACTTCGTAGTACAGGCCCCTGGTATCAGCATCCTTTAATGAGGAGAAGAATATTAGGTCCGCCCCTGTCTTCTATCACGTCCTCAGAAAGGAGCTAAATGATGTGGTGGACGGAGTTCCAGTTCAGTTGTTGACTAACTTCATATTGAACATGAGCGGACGAGGAAAAGGAGGAAAGGGTCTCGGTAAAGGAGGCGCTAAGCGTCACCGTAAAGTCCTCCGTGACAACATCCAGGAATCACCAAACCCGCCATCCGCCGTCTGGCTCGCCGCGGGGGGTGAAGCGTATCTCCGGTCTGATTTACGAGGAGACCCGCGGTGTGCTGAAGGTCTTCCTGGAGAACGTGACCCGTGATGCCGTCACCTACACCGAGCACGCAAAGAGGAAGACGGTGACCGCCATGGATGTGGTGTACGCGCTCAAGAGACAGGGACGCACCCTGTACGGATTCGGGGGATAAACCAACATTCACACCAAACAAAGCTCCTTTTCAGGGCCGCCAACCTGATCTGAGAGCAGTTTCAACAACATTTAACACAGGATTTTCGATAAAAGTTGTCTAAATTATTCAAACCCAGCAAATATATCAATAACTGGAACAATTTTTATGTCAGACGTGATCACGTCTACCTCTTAAATCACTCAGGGATGTAGACGGATAAACATCCAACTGGGTTAATTTTCAAGCTGAGTCTTTGCATCTCGATTAAATTAAAGCGATATACGACCAACAAGATACCACCAGAAAAATGCGGGCTAAAATCCTTGATTAAGCGATGAAATATGCAGGGTTTTTGTACTATTTTATGCGTTGAAATTGCAAAAGTTGCAAAATAGTTGCAAAATATGCGGAAAGTTGTGAAATATGCGAAAAGTTACAAAATATGCGAAAAGTTGCAGAATATGCAGGAAATGTAATAAAGGTGATTGTTCCTGTTCTAACAGGGCTACTACTGAATAAAAGAGATTTTCGTGACTTCCTATATTTAGACCCTCCAGACAAACGCGATTATGCGATCACAGTGTGTGCCGGTGCGTGAATGTAAATAATCCATGATTGAAATATATTCATTTTACAATTATGTCAATTAATAATGAATTTTGTGTAACTGAATGGGACGAAGTGATTTAATGTGAGTGTGTGTGTGTGTGTGTGTGTGTGTGTGTGTGTGTGTGTGTGTGTGTGTGTGTGTGTGTGTGTGTGTGTGTGTGTGTGTGTTTAAAAATAGCCCAATTAAAATAAATGCTTTTACAATAAATGTCCTGAATTGTGTTTAACTGAATAACATTAGCTGCGTGTGTGTGTGAGTATGGAGGATTTTTTGTGCCAAAATTAAATAAATAAATACATCATTAATTAATTAAAATGGGAATGAAATATATCATTAATTAATTAAATGTGTCATTAATTAATTAAAATTTGAATGAAATATGTCATTAATTAATTAAAATACAATTCATTTTAAGTAAAAATATATATTTATTATTTTAGCATTTAATTAATTAATGACATGATTTCGTGTTGCGTGTGAATCATGAAATGTAAAACTGCATTTAATTAATTAATGACACATTTAATTAATGATTTTGTGTTGCTGAATCATGAAATGTAAATGTAAAACTGCATTTAATTAATTAATGACACATTTAATTAATGATTTCGTGTTGCTGAATCATGAAATGTAAATGTAAAACTGTCAGTTTCACTCGTCAAACTCAGTGGGCGGGGCTAACGCAAATCTAGTGGAATCCACTGCTTTGGACTTTCTAAACATGACAGCTGTGAGTTTGGAGGATTTTCGTGAACTTTGTAGAGAGTTGGTGAGCGATATCTTCGACCTTGCAGAGTATGTGGAAGCAGGATCTGCTGACCCCGAGCATGTAGCGTGTAAAGCAGAGGAACTGCTCGAAGTTGTTGGAGTTATTTCTGCACTTTCCCATCTTGACTTGATGTGCAGGGGAACCAATGAGGTGTTTGGAATCCGCCCACTGAGTTTGACGAGTGAAACTGACAGTTTTACATTTACATTTCATGATTCAGCAACACAAAATCATTAATTAAATGTGTCATTAATTAATTAAATGCAGTTTTACATTTCATGATTCACACGCAACACAAAATAATTAATTAAATGTGTAATTAATTAATTAAATGCTGAAATAATAAATATATATTTTTACTTAAAATGAATTGTATTTTAATTAATTAATGACATATTTCATTCTAATTTTAATTCATTAATGACACATTTAATTAATTAATGATATATTTCATTCCCATTTTAATTAATTAATGATGTATTTATTTATTTAATTTTGGCACAAAAAATCCTCCATATGTGAGAGTGAGTGAAAGAGAGAATAAATAAGTGAAAATACAGTAAAAAAAAGAAGGTTTTGTTTGTAGTGTACTAATACTAGTGTACTAATAAACATATCAGAGAATGTTCAAACCAAAGACAGTAAAGACATTTTTCATCTTTAAATTCTATTAGGGAAATTTCACATCCATAAATATAAATTCCAAAACTCGTCTCCATTATTTAAGTTGTTTTTGATTGAAGTTGATTATTATCTCAAGTCTCTTAAGTTAATTACAAACAAGAAATGTATATCAATGATGGATATCCATTCTGAGATTTTCAATCATTAAGCTGTGACAAATATAATTTTAATTTTATGCAAAATATTATAAAGTCTGTCACACCAAGGTTTTGTTTCTTATGTATTTTTTTCTTTTTATTCATTTAATTTATTTTATTATTTTTTCTCTAATTATCTTGTTGTTGTTGATGATGCATGACTGTGCTCTGTGCTGCTGACACGTTGTGAACTGAAATATCTAATTATTATACATTGTTTGTATATTGCAAACTTTCAATAAAACATAAAAAAAAGAGATACAGAAATAAAAGAGAATGTTCACTTAACTATAAATCCTTGTGTGGACACTGGATAAAAGGCTCCACTTCACTCCGACATGTTAATCAGTGAGTTCGTGTGACGTTGCACAACATGTTATATGAAAAGGCCCTGATTTACTAAAGGGTTGCGTGTAAAAACGTGTGCAAACGCGATAACACGCACAAAGACATGTTGCAGTTAATTTACTAATGGACTCAGTGAGGATTTCGTCTTTTAAACGGACTAAATAATGCGCACAATCCATTTAGCGCGTTTACCTGCACGAATATGTGATGTGGGCGCTCGTGTCAGAGCGAGCTAAATATTGGGAGGAGTAGATGCAACTAGATCAAGTAGCACAAGGAATGAGATTTAACCAACCTTTAACTGGTCAGCGGTTGTTTTTGCGTCTATATTTATCACGTCTGAAAGGCATGCGCTATCTGGTGAACTTTACGCACAAACGGCTGCAGTTGTTGTTGCGAGGAGGAGGCAAAAAGACATCAGGAAAGGTAACGGAGAGAGAGCAGAGATCATTGACACACATGACCTTATCCAGCGTTGCAATGTTGGAGCTTCTGGACGAGTTAAGGCTGAACTGGAACCTGCATCACAAACATGAGGCCACGGAGATGGAGGAGGAGGAGGATGAAGCGGAGAATCAGCACAACCACGGGCCGTGGGGGAAACAGCCCAAAGCTGCAGGACTGCAGAGGAGCATCTCTGATTCTAAATCATTTCTCATGAGCTGTGAGGGCAACGCATTCACTTTTTGTATTTTAATTCAATGATAATCGAGACAAAAACGGTGCGATTTACTGCAGTTTACTCAAGATGAACGAACCAGATCATCCCCAGCCACTGTAGCTTCATTGTAAAAATTGATGCTGACATTAATGATGTATTTCTATTTTCCACATTTAGCCAATGTCACAGTTTTAACTTGGATTTCATCTTTTGTGCAGGTTACTCACATGCGCCTATCTCCTCCTGGTCTGACCTGCTGACCTCTGGGGCCGCTGGCATTGAGCGCCTTCACCAACGTCTGTTCCACATCACAGATTCCTCTGGCAAAGCCATTAATGTCCATCATCAGCCCAGATACGGCGCTGAGCAGCTGCAGAGTGTAATGGAAGAGTGTGAAGGGGAAATAGGAAATAGGATCAATCGCTTTTCAGAGCATATAAGCGGGTATAATAAATATATGAGCGCAATTAATCTATTTTAAGAAGTACTTCAGTCCTAAAATGACAGCATACAGATGTTAGTGTTGTTTGGTTAAGAAGAAGAAAACAGGAAGTGACAGTAGATGTGATAATTGTTGCATCAGACACATAGTTGTAAACAGCAACTCTGTCATGCAGCCATTAGGACGTCGTCAAAGACATGTGACCTCATTGATGACGTCACAAAGACTAGTGCTTATGGAGTTTATACACAGAACTGGTTCAAGTGGAGATCTATTTATTCATTATTACCAGAAAAGGGGAAATGATTTTGCCACAGGAACATGAAAACATGATGACATCAGCAGGTCAGTATTGGAGTATAGAGGTGAAACATTTCTGATGTTACTGCTCTGTGAGAGTGTGTGAGATTGGGATGGTTTCCATGGCAACATAGAGACTCAGATACCTGAGATGATGTTGCTTTTTGCACATGGATAACTCTTCAGAATGAAACTGAATCAATGCCAAACATTTAAACTTCAATGTAAACAGCAGAGGGAGCTGTTGATACATGTTGGAACGAGCACATGTTATCATCGTTATCGGAGAATCAATAAGTAGATCAGATACATAGTTATAAATACCAACTCTTTCATGCAGCCTTGGGATGTCAGCAAAGACACGTGATGTCATTGCTGATGTCACAGCCAACAGTGCTCATTATAGATAGCAATCATTAAAGTAAAGATCTAGTTTTTGTTATTATTAACAACAGAAAACTGTTTAACAGCACACCAGAAGTACAGACATTATCTTGCCAAAGGAACATGAAAAAGATAACAGGGTATTTAACATCTGGTATACCAGTGATTTCCTGGCCTGCTGGTGTCTGATTCACAGAATAAAACATGTTTGAGGTGAACAGCTGTACTATTTATTTATTAAGACAAAATCCACCTGACTTAAAAACATGTCGTTCTCAGAAAATGTTGAAGTTGTCAATAAAGGTCAGTGATTGTGCAGCACATGTATTTTTAAGCCATGTTTTCAGCATCAGGATATGTTCATGTTTCACATCTCTATAACTTCATCATAAACATGGATACAAAATAGTACAGTGGTATTACTGTTTAAAAATAGTTTGACCGAGTCTCAATGCATGTATTTACTGGTCCAGCCCCCATTCCTCTGTCCTTCCTGCGGCCAATCAATGTGCCGTATTAGCATTATTACAATTAACATTCGGATCAATCAAAGTTTCACGTGTACTATCGCGAGAGAAAGTATGTAATTACCTGGAGATAAAATAATGTGATGCAAGCTCAGCATAAAGATGTTACATAAAGTTAATTTGAGCACATTTTCTGAAGACAATTAGTCTGATAAATGCATTGAAGGAGATATAGTATTTAGCAAAACCTCCACACCACCTTGATATGTGAATTGAGGCCAATCAGGAAAGACTTGCAGTTCAGCTGCTGACCACTAGGGGCTGAATCCAAACCAAAGACAGTAAAGAACATCTGTGTCTCTCCTCTCTCTTTTCTTTATTCTGTCTTTCTAAAACTTTAACAATACAAAAGAAAAAATAAAACAAATAGAATAGGTTTCTAATCTCAAGAAACTCCAAAACCTTAATTATTTAAAAAATAAACAAAAATAATCTCAATAACCATAATTTATTCTTCTACAGAAACCCTTATTTTGAATGACGACCATAAATTCACAACTAACAAAAGACCAATAACAGTAGGCTCAGTAGGATCTTTTAAATTACTTCATGTAATATCCTGATATATGAACGGGTGAGGAGATTGTATGTTTATCTTTTTGCATCACACACTCAGAAAGAGGGAGTGTCTTCTGTAGTTGACTAACAGGTAAGTCGAGTTTTGTCCTAAGACGCTTCCTCGTTCCACCTGCGTTAACAACACTGCAGGTATTTTAACACAAGACACACAGACTGATAAGATTTCTCCCGGGACGACTGTGTTCTGAATGTTAAAACATACTTTTCTGGGAACTTATACTTAGCTGATTAAAACATTGTGATGAGCATTAACTTAGTTAACTAATCAGATGAACAAAGCTAAGACAGCCAGAGTAGAACTTTGTTGGCTCTTACTTCTAATCAAGAGAAAAGTTATCACATTTAAATGAACAGTCAAGACATTGTTTTGGTCGGTGTGTGCTACACTAAAGGTCATCTGGAGATAATAAAACGCTGAAGCAGTGGGAGCTAGAATTCGTCGAGGAATTAAATCTCAATCTTGACATCCCAGCCTGAATAGGACTATTCCACTTCTTCTACGCTGCATCTGTTACAGATATATTTGGAAAGGTTTTGGAAGTATTTCCATATAATCTTGGAAGATCTGTGAGGTTGAAAATTGAGTCCAGTATTATTGAGACCCATCTCTGAGCTGTGGGCGCTGAAGTGCGTGTTAGTTCCCCCATGACTTCAGCGCCCACACCCTGGGTGGGGTTGGAGAAAGGGCCTTTCTGTGTGGAGTTTGCATGTTCTCCCCGTGTTCCCTTGGGTAGCAATGTGAGCTACCCTCACAAAAACATCCAGCAGTCCTGGGCTACACATGCCCCCTCTGGCCAGCCGGGTCGCCAGATGGGGTGGGGAGGATCTGGCCGGAATAACGTGATCCTTCCACGCGCTACGTCCGGCCGGAGAAGCCCCACCCTGTCTGGTGAAAAGAAGCTGCTCACTCCTCAGGTTAAGGAGGAGACCTGAGCTCAGTGCAGGGCCCTCCCGAGGTTGGTAGAGGGAGCAATGCCCAGGGGCCTCACCTATAAAGCTCGCTTGCGCACAAAACAGGGCTGAAAGATGCACAAGCCACCTTCTACGCAAGGTTTGGGATTTAAAATTAAAAAACTAACCGAAAAATCTGCGTATCTCTACGGCAACCCTGACCCTCCCGTAGGAACATACTTAAGACATGGGGAACTGGCGACGCAGGCTGTGAGGTGGTGAAATGAAGCCAGATTCATGTCATACTCTTAATAATGTCATCACATATCACAACATATATCAGACTTATAATATAATAGCGCTGATCGTGTCCCTCTGTGTTTGAAGCTCAGCGTCAGTCAGGACTCTGGTGCTGCTGGAGCTGCAGGTGAGTGGGCTCGCCACCCGTCCCTTGAAATACGGAATTGTTACGTAATTGGGAATTAAAAGTTGCGTTCCGTATTGAACCAATACGGAAAGCAGTTTATTCCGTATTTCACAATTGTCCCATGCACGTCTGTCACACACGCACACACTAGTTAAGCCTAATTATGCCTTGTAGCAGGGCGAGTGCTACCGGGGCCGACCGAAGGATGGAGAGACACAGAGTTTCGTGCAGACCCGTTTATTTCAGAACACAAAACACCGCCAACACGTGCAGAAGCACCTTCACCCAGCTTCTCGGGAGAGAGATTGCTGCTGGGCAGCCATGCCTTATGAAGGCTGGCAGAGTGGAGAGGCTGATTGGGCCCACCTGTGCCCTAATCAGCCTGAGTGGCTGCAGCTCCTCCACCCTGCCACATGCCTAAATAATGGTTCCGCGTTAAATCGACGCAGAGCCTACGCCGTAGTGTTACGCCGTAGGTTACGGGGTGACGCGCACTGTACGGTGCGCGTGGCCACCTAACCTACGCCGTACGCTCTGCATCGATTTAACACGGAACCATAAATCAGCCTTGAGCAGCACTGAGGAGAGGAGGGGGAGCGGGGCTCCCCTCCCGTCTTCGCACAGTGTCTTGATGATTTGCAATTACAGGCAGAGCCTATACCGTTAGTTCTTAAACTGTAGAAAGGGGGGGGGGAGAGACAAAAGCATGAGTTTGAAAAGTGGGGGGGACATGTCTCCCCTGTTCCCAGTGGAAATTGCGCCCTTGCGCCTCACAGCGTTTTATTTTCACTCGCTTTATTTTATACTATTTATATACTACGGTATTTATACTTTTACTGTGACCACCAAATAATGTCGTTTTCCTGTCCTCCACCTCATCCTCAACATTTCGATCTAAGTCTCAGTGAAATTTAGTGGCACGGTGGCTCGACACGTTCATTCATTCAGACGCCAAACAGGCTGCAGGAAGCCACTGCGCATGCTCAGCAGGCTCATTCATATGCAAATACTACTTTGCATTGCCCTTTTAAGGTATGAAGTGGGCGTGTCGAGGGCGGGATATGAGGCGGATTCAGCTGCGCAACCTTCCAGCTGGACTGTGATTCATAAAGCGAACATTGCGTGCAAGTGTGCGTGCACGCGGTTGGATAGATCCAGATTTTTTTTTGCGCCCACCATATTAGGTTTTTGGGTGTACGTGCACTTTTAGTATGAATTCTACGCACTCTTTTATAAATGAGGCCCCAGGACTGTAGTTCACCTGCTGACCACTAGGGGCTGAATCCAAACCAAAGACAGTAAAGAACATCAGTGTCTCTCCTCTCTCTTTTCTTCATTCTCTCTTTCTAAAACTTTAATAATGAAAATAAAGAACAAAATAAATAGAATACGTTTCTACTCTCACGAAACTCCAAACTTTTTAATTATTTAAAAAATAAACAAAAAGAATCTCAAGAACCATAATTTATTCTTCTACAAAAACCCTTTGAAACTCTTTAACAGAAGTGATGTTGTCTGCCGTGGTTGTGGTTTTTTCCCTCCCAGGCTGGGAGGGAAAGAGTCAGGTCTTATTTTGAATGACGACCATAAATTCACAACTAACAGAAGACCAATAACAGTAGGCTCAGTAGGATCTTTTAAATTACTTCATGTAATATACTGATATATGAACGAGTGAGGAGATTCTATGTCTATCTTTTTGAATCACACACTCAGAAAGAAGAAGTGTTTTAGTTGACTAACAGGTAAGTCGAGTTTTGTCCTAAGACGCTTCCTCGTTCCACCTGAGTTAACAACACTGCAGGTATTTTAAAACAAGACACACAGACTGATAAGACTTCTCCCAGGACGACTGTGTTCTGAATGTTAAAACATACTTTTCTAGGAACCCGTACCACCGAGACCTGATATCAGAAATAACCAGGTAAAGCTCTATGTTTTTCTTATACTTAGCTGATTAAAACATTGTGATGAGCATTAACTTAGTTAACTAATCAGATGAACACAGCTAAGACAGCCAGAGTAGAACTTTGTTGGCTCTTACTTCTATTCAAGAGAAAAGATATCAGATTTAAATGAACAGTCAAGACATTGTTTTGGTCGGTGTGTGCTACACTAAAGGTCATCTGGAGATAATAAAACGCTGAAGCAGTGGGAGCTAGAATTCGTCCATGAATTAAATCTAAATCTGACATCCCAGCCTGAACAGGACTATTCCACTTCTTCTACGCTGCATCTGTTACAGATATATTTGGAAAGGTTTTGGAAGTATTTCCATATAATCTTGGAAGATCTGTGAGGTTGAAAACTGAGTCCAGTATTATTGGGACCCATCTCTAAGCTTTACATGGAATCAGGGGTCCAGATGACTGTTGTGAGCCACATGAAGGTGTTTGTCTCCTTTATGATATCCACTTGAGGATTGTCATGTTTGTTTCTCCTTCCGATTAGGGGCCAGTGTGTACAGTGTGTCTGTATTGTATGTCTTATTTTCTGTGTGGGCACTAGATGGTGTTGTAGGCCAGTGGTTCTCAACCTTTTTGAATCGCGGCCTCCAATTTAACGTACATTGCTGTCTGCGAACCCGCCCCCCCCCCCCCCCCCATCCACATGATGGATCAAGCATTGTCAGCAATGCTGAAACAATGTCCTGTCAACACACTTTATACGTCGCTTTTTCATAATCAGACAAGCACTTATGATATGAACTCACTTCAGCTATTAGTTTATCATTTTATTTTGGAACACATTTCTGAGTAGCAGGCCAACTGATGTTAGTCTTAAGATCCTATAATCACTTTAAGTCATGTTCTCTTCTTCTTGATCTGGTTGGTCCATATTTGATAGTTCCTACTTTCTGCCATCACTTTTGAATGGTGTGATTTAAAGAGTCATGGGTGGTGTCATCTGACTCGGTATTGAGTACTTGACCTTCATTGGCATGAATTAGCCCCGCCGCTTCTTCTGATTGGTCGATATGTGATAGTTCCGATTTTCTGCAATAACTTTTGAATGGTTTGACATAGACTCGTGTGTGGTGTCATCAGACTCAGTTTTGAGTCCTTGAACATAATTGCTGCAAATTAGCCCCGCCCCTTCATCTGATTGGTCGATATCTGATAGTTCGTACTTTCTGCCATAACTTTTGAATGGTTTGATATAGAGAATCGTGGGTGGTGTCATCTGCTAAATGTCCAGACCTGAAGAATCTACATGCAAGTCATACAAGCGCTTCCACTGCAGCCTGAACTGATTTATTTAAAGTGAAATTTACGTTTGGGCTGCAACGAATGGTTCCACATCTTAATAGAAATTGTCAAAATAATTTGCCTTTATTTTTAAATCTTGTAATGACTGAGAAATGCTGAATGTGTGTGTGTGAGAATCTGCAAGTTTTGTCTCATCAGCTGTTAACTTAATTTAATATTTTCTTTGGCTGTGACTTCATGACACATTGATGTGTTGAAAAAGAAGGGAGAAAAAATTTGAGACTGTAATACGATCTAAAATTGAAGCCGCTGCAGACGTCAACAGTATGCTATCCTCCGGCCCAACTGAAGTAAAGTTGTTAACCTGTTGATTACTATCAGTGGGCGTAGCCAACGTCTGATTTGACGACGTCATGTTATGTAAATCCTGGTGGACTGACTTGGTGGAGGACAGGCTGATTACTTGGAGACCCTTTCCAACATTTGAAGGATACGAAAGACACTAAAATTAAAATAGCGCCAAGTGACCTCTACTACTCAGTAGAAGCAAAAAAAAACAAAAGAGAGGAACAAACCAGAGCAGGATCAGCAGATCTGTGTGCAGCACCAGTGATGTGTGTTTCCTCTCCTGATGAAGGTGTGTGTGTGAGCTGATGTGGACGTGAATTCAGCAGAATGGACCAGTGTGAGGACGGAGAGGAGGGAGTCCCTCCCTCTAAAACCTCTCTGTGTGGGGAACATGAGAGTCGGAGCAAAGCTCAGAGGTGAGATGAGCATCTCTAACTGTCCCTGACTCTTCTGCATGTCAGAGCTCAAGACTCACATTACCAAACATCATTATTACAGGAATCAACCTGGACCTGGACCTGGACCTGGACCAGGACCTGGACCTGGACCCAGCTGTGTTTCCTTGAAGAGTGACCGGTCAACTCATAGATATGTTAACTTTAAAGGAGACCAACGTTCTTCTTCAGAGAGGTGAGATGTATTTAAATGCATTAAATGTATTTAAACCAGTCCTCATGTTAGGAAATGTCTGAGATGAGCATCTCTAACTGTCCGTGACTCTTCTGCATGTCAGAGCTAAAGACTCACATCACCAAACATCATTATTACAGGAATCAACCTGGACCTGGACCTGGACCTGGACCTGGACCTGGACCTGGACCTGGACCTGGACCTGGACCTGGACCTGGACCTGAATCCGGACCTGGACCCGAACCCAGACCTGTACCCAGCTGGGTGCCCTTGAAGAGCGACCGTTCAACTCATAGATATATTAACTTTAAAGGCAACCAAGGTTCTGCTGTAAATAGGTTAGTGTATCCAAACGCTGCCAATGATTAATGTTTAATACTTTTTAAATAGACTAAATATTTTAATCTGTATAACTTATTTTTAATATAAATAGAATATTTACATTTTGAACTGTTGTCTTCTATCAGGGTCCATCAGAAAAGAGACTCTCTTGAACTTGAACCCAGCTATTTGTCCTTGAAGAGCGACCGGTCAACTCATAGATATATTAACTTTAAAGGAGACCAACATTCTTCTTCAGAGAGGTGAGATGTATTTAAATGCATTAAATGTATTCAAATCAGTCCTCATGTTAGGAAATGTCCACATGTTTCTTCCTGAGTAGATCCGTGTAGTCCTGGACCCCTATGGTCCTCCATCACCTGATGGTGATCTGAACTTCCTCCTCATAGATCTTCATCTCCTGTCAGGAGCTTTTTCCTCTGGTTGACACATCTGGAGGTCTTACCTTCCAGAAGACTGATCCTGATGATGATCCAGAGTTCATCAGCTGCTTCATGTCTCCATCAGTTGTCCATCTTTTTGATCTTGTAACTTTTCTTGGAGCAGAACTGGATCTTGTGAATGTGTGAATGTGCAGAGCTCTCACTGAGGTCACGTGTACGTTCTCGGTGGATCAGCAGGACTAGTAAACATTCACCACCTCCAGTCCTCTGATGGACTGTCCTCATCCAAACAGGACTTCATGGACCTTCAGCTGGTGTTTGTCTCTGTGAGGACAGGCATGATGTGAGCTAATTCTTCCTGGTTCCTCCACAGAGTGGACCAGCAGAACTCAGAGCCTCCCAGCGGTCCGTCTGTCCAGCAGCATCAGACACAGCTGGACTCCATATTTCTGGTCTGTACATGAACAACAACTGCTTCTCCACCTGTTCTGTTGATGTTTGTCTCCATGCTGGTCTCTGGAGACCAGTGGACTGTCAGTCTGTCCAACATGGGTCTGATGTTTGTCTCCATGCTGGTCTCTGGAGACCAGTGGACTGTCAGTCTGTCCAACATGGGTCTGATGTTTGTCTCCGTGGTTTCAGTCTGATTGTGTCCTTCATGTGGTCTTCTGTTCCAGTTGCTGGAGGACAACATTGTCCTGTTTGTGAAGAACGAGCTGAAGAAGATCCAGAGGGCTCTGAGTCCAGATTACCCAGAATCCCTAGAGCATCTGTTGCAGGGTGAGGATGAAGAGCAGAAGAAGAGCAGCAGAGAGGCGTTTGTGAAGATCACAGTGAACGTCCTGAGGAGAATGAAGCAGGAGGAGCTGGCTGAGCGTCTGCAGAGAAGTAAGATGATTTCTATGAACATTTAAGCTGCTGGATAAATGACCCAGAATGCCTCAGGAGATGAACAACATTCACAGATCAGCCACAACATTCACCCCCCACATGGTACCACCTCCTAGAGTAGCACCCTCCCTGTACAGGACAGCATAAATATGTTAAACCAACCAACAACACAAGATAACTGGAAGATTTTAGTCCAGGTTTTCCTCTTCCAGGAATCCTGCTAACTCCAGATTATCTGCAGATTACTGCAGTACTCAATATTGGACAGCTCATCGTAATGTCAGAGTTGATCAGCGTCGGTTCACATTCCGATTCTTTATGAGAAATAAGTTGAATTGTATAAAAACTAATTGCTTTCTGTTTTCCACATTTATTAAGGTACTTTTGCTGCAGTTTGTAAAAAGCGGCTGAAGTCTAAGCTGAAGAAGAAGTCCCGGTGTGTGTTTGAGGGGATTGTTAAAGCAGGAAACCCAACCCTTCTGAAGCAGATCTACACAGAGCTCTACATCACAGAGGGAGGGACTGGAGACGTCAACAATGAACATGAAGTCAGACAGATTGAAGCAGCATCCAGGAATCCAGACAGAGCAGAGACAACCATCAGACAGGAAGACATCTTTAAACTCCCACCTGGAAGAGATGAACCAATCAGAACAGTGATGACGAAGGGAGTGGCCGGCATCGGGAAAACAGTCCTAACACAGAAGTTCACTCTGGACTGGGCTGAAGGCAAAGCCAACCAGGACATCCAGTTACTGCTTCCATTCACCTTCAGAGAGCTGAATGTGCTGAAAGAGAGAAAGTTCAGCTTGGTGGAACTTGTTCATCACTTCTTCACTGAAACCAGAGAAATCTGCAGCTTTGAAGAGTTCCAGGTCGTGTTCATCTTTGACGGTCTGGATGAGAGTCGACTTCCTCTGGACTTCCACAACAATGAGGTCCTGACTGATGTTACAGAGTCCACCTCAGTGGATGTGCTGCTGACAAACCTCATCAGGGGGAACCTGCTTCCTTCTGCTCATCTCTGGATCACCACACGACCTGCAGCAGCCAATCAGATCCCTCCTGAGTGTGTCTCCATGGTGACGGAGGTCAGAGGGTTCACTAACCCACAGAAGGAGGAATACTTCAAGAAGAGGTTCAGAGAAGAGGAACAGACCAGCAGGATCATCTCCCACATCAAGACATCACGAAGCGTCCACATCATGTGCCACATCCCAGTCTTCTGCTGGATCACTGCTACGGTCCTGGAGAAAGTCCTGGAAACCAGAGAGGGAGGGGAGCTGCCCAAGACCCTGACTGAGATGTACATCCACTTCCTGGTGGTCCAGGCCAAGCTGAAGAAGGTCAAGTATGATGGAGGAGCTGAGACGGATCCACACTGGAGTCCAGAGAGCAGGAAGATGGTGGAGTCTCTGGGAAAACTAGCTTTTGAGCAGCTGCAGAAAGGAAACCTGATCTTCTATGAACCAGACCTGAGAGAGTGTGGCATCGATGTCAGAGAGGCTTCAGTGTACTCAGGAGTGTTCACACAGATCTTTAGAGAGGAAAGCAGCCTGTACCAGGACCAGGTCTTCTGCTTCATCCATCTGAGTGTTCAGGAGTTTCTGGCTGCTCTTCATGTCCATCAGACCTTCATCAAGTCTGGAGTCAACCTGCTGGAGGAACAAAAAGACACAGAGACTCAGCTCTATCAAAGTGCTGTGGACAAGGCCTTACAGAGTCCAAACGGACACCTGGACTTGTTCCTCCGCTTCCTCCTGGGTCTTTCACTGGAGACCAATCAGACTCTCCTACGAGGTCTGCTGGAACCGGAACAAAGAAGTTCACAGAACAATCAGGAAACAGTTGAATACATCAAGAAGAAGATCAGTAAAGATCTGTCTGCAGAGAAAAGCATCAACTTGTTCCACTGTCTGAATGAACTGAACGCTGGTTCTCTGGTGGAGGAGGTCCAACGGTCCCTGAGGTCAGGACTTCTCTCCACAGATAAACTGTCTCCTGCTCAGTGGTCGGCTCTGGTCTTCATCTTACTGTCATCAGAAGAAGATCTGGAGGTGTTTGACCTGAAGAAATATTCAGCTTCAGAGGAGGTTCTACTGAGGCTGCTGCCGGTGGTCAAAGCCTCCAAGAAAGTTGTGTAAGGATGAACACGGACACATCTGTTTTAATTACAATCACGTGTTGTGTTCTTGGAGGAAACCAGTTAAATTCACTGTTTAACTAAGTTAAGGTTCATGTGGGACCAGTTCTCATCAATGATTCATCTCAGGAAACTTTACATGAAGACAAGAGAAATGCAGCGATCACTATGATCAATACTTATTGATTATTAGTTGAAATAATCAGCATTCATTGATATTATATAATTTATTTCTTTGTTAAATGACATAATCAACTTTTAAAAATCTTCATAATTTCTCTTTAATCTCCTCTGCAGGTTGAGTGTCTGTAACCTCTCAGGGAACATCTGTGCAGATCTGACCTCAGTTCTCAGCTCTCAGTCCTCCAGTCTGACAGAACTGGACTTGAGTAACAACGACCTGCAGGATTCAGGACTGAAGAAGCTGTGTCCTGGACTGGAGAGTCCACACTGTCACCTGGAGTCTCTCAGGTCAGAATCCACCAAGTGTTCAACTGTTGACCGTTAGAACTGTTTGTTTGGTTGTTTTATTAGATCCCCGTTAGCTGCTGATCTTTAACAGCAGTTTCTCTGGGGTCTCATCAGAATCATCAGCTGAACTACAACATTATCATTAATTAAAATACATAAACATACATGCTCACAACTCAGAGACAACAGACACTAGGACAGCTTCTAAAAGTAAAAAAATACAAAGCTCGACTCAAGGAGCTGATTGAAGGACAATGAAACACTGAGACCAAGGTTTGAATTTAACTGCAGTATATTGTTAAAATGATTAAACAAACATTACAAAAAAGACACAACATATAACATAAAAAAAGACAGTGACTAGATTAGTCATTTCAAATACTAGTATTTAGAGTTGTCAAATGAGTAGTGCACTTTTACTTCAGTTCTCAACCACAGTCAAAGTCAGTCAAGCCAAGTCAGGAAAGTCCAAGTCAGGCTTGAGCCTGCCTTGGACTTGCTTATTGAGTTCTGGAACAAGAGTTCAAATCCTTCCTGCAGGTATTCAAGGTTCAGGGTTGGCTCACCATCCAGTTAGATCAGTTCAAAGAAATTCAAAGCTTCCAATAAAGCCTGACCAATGCAGAATGAAGCCCCATACCCCACAGCAATAATGTTCTATGATTCAGAACCTCAGCTGTGGGAACTAATCCAGGTGGTTTGCAGATTTCCTTCAAGGCTTGAGAGGAAATGTTTGGTGATGGTGGCAGCAACAGTGTGCCTGAGCAAATGAGTGTGTCTGGGCTGAGCAGGTGCTGCTCATTTATTGAGAGAGGAGGATGGTGCAGTGTGGAGCCTGCATCCATTGGCCCAGGGTTTAAAGGCCGTTTCCAGTGGGAGTGTCTAGACAAAGGGTAGTGGGCGTGTCCACAGGTAACAAGATTCACTCAGCCCTTTTCACCAGGGTTACATTAACTTATTCAATAACACATTATGGTCATTATGGACCTAAAGGACATGTGGAGGAGAGTGGACCATACAACTCCAGTTCTTAGATCTTTACACTGGTTTCCTGTCTGTCCCAGAATAGATGTTAAATCCTGCTGCTGGTTTATGAATCTCTGAATGATTTCAGATCAAAATACATCTCTGATCTCCTGGTCCATGATGGACCAACCAGAACCCTCAGGTCGTCAGGAACACGCCTACTATCTTTAACCAGAGTTAAAACCAAACATGAGTCAACGTTCAGCTTTTGTTCCTCACCTAAAGAACAAACTCCCAAAATGCATCAGGGATGATGAAACTCTTTATTAACTTAAGTCAAGTTGAAAACCTTTTCATTTACTTAGGTCTGTCTGTCTTTAATTGCTTCTTTTAAATTCCTAACTTTTTTTATTCATTTTTTAAAATCTTTTTATTTTAAGCCCTGTGAGTTGTCTTGTACATGAAATGTAATACACAAACTTTCCTAAATAACCTCATCATTTCTCTTTAATCTCCTCTGCAGGTTGAGTGGTTGTAACCTCTCAAAGAACATCTGTGCAGATCTGTCCTCAGTTCTCAGCTCTCAGTCCTCCAGTCTGACAGAACTGGACCTGAGTAACAACCACCTGCAGGATTCAGGACTGAAGAAGCTGTGTCCTGGACTGGAGAGTCCACACTGTCACCTGGAGTCTCTCAGGTCAGAATACACCAAGTGTCAGACTGTTGGCCGTTAGAACTGTTTGTTTGTTTGTTTTATTCGATGCCCATTATCTGCTGACCTTTAACAGCAGTTTATCTGGGGTCTCATCAGAATCATCAGCTGAACTACAACATTATCATTAATTAAAATACACAAACATACATGCTCACAACTCAGAGACAACAGACACTAGAACACCTGCTCAAAGTGAAAAAAAAAAACAACAACAATATAATCAGCACAATTACGTTATGACTTTACATTCCTTCTTTTTAAAGTCAGGATTTACATTTTCTCATCACACTCTCAACCAAATATTAAGAGAAATCAAATCCATAGCTCAATTAATAAAGAATAAAAAATATTTTCCATTTTTCAACAACACAAAAACTTTCTGGACAGTGTGAGATAGAACAAATAATCATTTGCTGTTCACATTTTAACACCCCCCACCCCCTTCAGCAAAACTACACACACAAACACAAAAGAAATAGAGGAAAAGCTGCATGACTCTAGGGAAATGTAGTTCTTAGCTAATATTGTTTTTTTCAAAGAAATGGAGGTTATTAATACTAAAATAAGAGTGTACATAGTAGTTTAAGGGCATGATACACACATTTGTTTAAATATATTTTAAATATATAATTGTTAAATATGTGAAAATTAATTTTAAACATGTTTTACCCTTATATTATAGCGCCACCTAGTGATGACTACTCTGGCATGATACATTAGATCAAGAGGTTTCCATAACAGTTGGTTTAATGTCTATAGTCCATTTTATCGCAAAATTATAACCCTTTAAAATGCGTCAAGGTTCAATGGTCATTATTTCAAAGCAGGAGGCATGTATGAGCTTCATTCTGATTTATGTTAATCTACAGGTCAAGGCCTTTCCAAAAATTTATTTGGTTTTGTCATAGGATTAAGTTTCATTTTTACCCCTGTTGGGTCACATGATCTGTGAGGTGTAAAATCTCACCCTCATAGCTCCAGCCTAGATAAAAATAAAAAAAGTAGTTTTTTTTAATTCTTTGGTGGGACGAATCTTTCAATGTATTGATTTTGACTTTATTTTGAATCTAAATTACCTGCTGATGTTCGCCTCGGCAAATGACTGTGTGTGTGAAAAAATGATAATCTTCAGTAGAGTGTTTCTGGTGTTAGTCATAACTACTTTATTGATTAAACTAATCAATGAATATTGCCTCCTACATTCTCAACTTATCCAGGATGGGGATTCATTATACTTCCACTGGTCTGATAAAGAAGCTGAATGGTTCAGTCAGCTGCTTTGTTCTGATTTACCTGCAGCCTGGCCAGGTTAAGTTTGGTTGTACTGGACCAAATCACAGAGCAATAATCTACATTTGACAAGACCGATGCAAGTATCACCTGTTTAATCAAATCATTAGGCAAAAACTTCCTGCAGTGTTTAATCACAGCTATACCTCTACCCATTCTCTGCACTATTTGGTCAACTTGTCTATTCCAGGACAATTGTCTCTCTACAACATCCCCTAATACCTTCACTTCTTTTGAATTTTGAACTTAAAACAGTACGCTTTCTCTTCACCTTATTCAGAACTCATCCATTTTTATGTTAATTTTAATTCCACCCTTTGAATCTCAGTTAATTCAGCACGCCCATTTACTGATAAACTGTTGAATCTTCAGCATACATTGCAATGGTGGCATGATTTAGAATAAACAGTAAATTTATTTTAAATTTGAATATTGAAAATAAAAGCGGACCCAAAGAATTCCCTTGCGGAACCCCACAGCTCACGGCTCTCAGCTTGGAATCACTACCATTAAAGTAAACAGTGCTTTTCCTATTAGAATAATAACTCTTACCACATGCAATAGTAGCTGATTCAAAACCATAGCAGCTTAATGTAGCACATGTAATCAGTTTACCATCAAGTTGGGGCTTGTGCAAAGCTCGACTCAAGGAGCTGATTGAAGGACAATGAAACACTGAGACCAAGGTTTAAATTTAACTGCAGTATATTGTTAAAATGATTAAACAAACATTACAAAAAGGACACAACATATAACGTGAGTAGTGCACTTTCACTTCAGTTCTCAACCACAGTCAAAGTCAGTCAAGTCAAGTCAGGAAAGTCCAAGTCAGGCTTGAGCCTGCCTTGGGCCTGATTATTGAATTCTGGAACAAGGGGTTCAAATCCTTCCTGCAGGTATTCAAGGTTCAGGGTTGGCTCACCATCCAGTTCGATCAGTTCAAAGAAATTCAAAGCTTCCAATAAAGCCTGACCAATGCAGGATGAAGCCCCATACCCCACAGCAATAATCTTCTATGATTCAGCACCTCAGCTGTGGGAACTAATCCAGGTGGTTTGCAGATTTCCTTCAAGGCTTGAGAGGAAATGTTTGGTGATGGTGGCAGCAACAGCGTGTCTGAGCAAATGAGTATGTCTGGGCTGAGCAGGTGCTGCTCATTTATTGAGAGAGGAGGATGGTGCAGTGTGGAGCCTGCATCCATTGGCCCAGGGTTCAAAGGCTGTTTCCAGTGGGAGTGCCCAGTCAAAGGGTAGGGGGCGTGTCCACAGGTAACAAGATTCACTCCACACTTTTCACCAGGGTTACATTAACTTATTCAATAACACATTACGGTCATTATGGACCTAAAGGACATGTGGAGGAGAGTGGACCATACAACTCCAGTTCTTAGGTCTTTACACTGGTTTCCTGTCTGTCCCAGAATAGATGTTAAATCCTGCTGCTGGTTTATGAATCTCTGAATGATTTTGGATCAAAAAACATCTCTGATCTCTTGATCCATGATGAACCAACCAGAACCCTCAGTCAGGAACTATCTGTACCCAGAGATAAAACCAAACATGATGAGTCAGCGTTCAGCTTTTGCTCCTCACCTGAAGAACAAACTCCCAGAATGCATCAGGGATGCTGAAACTCTTTATAGACTTAAGTCAAGTTGAAAACCTTTTTATTGACTTTTATTGACTGCTTTTAAATTCTTAACTTTTTTTATTCATTTTTTTTAAATCTTTTTATTTCAAGCACTTTGAGTTCTCTTGTACATGAAATGTAATACACAGACTTTCCTAAATAACCTCATGATCTCTCTTTAATCTCCTCTGCAGGTTGAGTTACTGTAATCTCTCAGAGAACATCTGTGCAGATCTGTCCTCATTTCTCAGCTCTCAGTCCTCCAGTCTGACAGAACTGGACCTGAGTAACAACCACCTGCAGGATTCAGGACTGAAGAAGCTGTGTCCTGGACTGGAGAGTCCACACTGTCACCTGGAGTCTCTCAGGTCAGAATACACCAAGTGTTCAACTGTTGACCGTTAGAACTGTTTGTTTGGTTGTTTTATTAGATCCCCGTTAGCTGCTGATCTTTCACAGCAGTTTCTCTGGGGTCTCATCAGAATCATCAGCTGAATTACAACATTATCATTAATTAAAATACATAAACATAAATGCTTACAACTCAGAGACAACAGACACTAGAACACATGCTCAAAATAAAAACAACAACAATATAATCAGCAATATAAACACCCCCCCAGACCCCTTCAGCAAAACTACAAACACAAAAGAAATAGAGGAAAAGGAAACAGTGTCAACACAATAAACAGATTATTAGCTCAATTCTTAACAGTCCATTTTATTATCCTGAGTAAACAAAAATAACTTTAGCTTCTTCTTAAAGCTTATCATATTATTTAAAGTCCAAAGGTTTGGTAATTCACTCAACACCACCATCGCTCTGTGATTCATTGTCTTCTGTTTAAGTTACTTCTACATGGAGGCAACAGAAAATTACCTGCTGATGTCCGACTCGACCAATTATTGTTGTGTGAAAAAAATGATAATCTTCTGCAAAATGATTCTGATGTTTTCGTCAGTACTACTTTATTGATTAAACTCATCTATGAATATTGCATCCTACATTCTCCACTTCACCAGGATGGATGGGGATTCATTACTTCCACTGGTCTGATAAAAGCGCTGAATGACTCAACCAGCTGCTTTGTTCTGATTTACCTGCAGTCTGGCCAGGTTAACTTTGGTTTTACTGGACCAAATCACAGAGCAATAATCTACATTTGACAAGACTGATGCGTGGATCACCTGTTTAATCAAATCATTAGGCAAAAACTTCCTGCAGTGTTTAATCACAGCTATACCTCTACCCATTCTCTGCACTATTTGGTCAACTTGTCTATTCCAGGTCATTTGACTCTCTACAACATCCCCTTATACCTTCACTTCTGTTACTTGCTCTATCAAACATCATCCACAGTTAAGCATAGCACAGGGTATTCTCTTAATAAATGTTTTAAACCTAAACAGTACACTTTCTCTTCACCTGATTTCGGATCAAAATACATCTCTGATCTCCTGGTCCATGATGAACCAACAACCAGAACCTTCAGGTCGTCAGGAACAAGCCTACTTTCTATACCCAGAGATAAAACCAATGATGAGTCAGCGTTCAGTTTTTGCTCCTCACTTGTGGAACAAACTCCCAGAATGCATCAGGGATGCTGAAACTCTCTATAGCCTTAAGTCAAGTTGAAAAACTCTTTGACTTATGTCTGTCTGTCTTTAATTACTGCTTTTAAATTCTTAATTTTTTTATTCTTTTTTTAAAATCTTTTTATTTTAAGTTGTCTTGCCTTTGAGTTGTCTTGTACAGTAAGGGCCAAATCCACAAAAGGATTTTGCGGCTTTTGCGGCCGCTAAACCGGTGCAAATGAGACAAAAAGAGAGCGTCTAATTCACAAAGCACCCGCAAAGGGAGAATTGCACCACAAACTGCGCTGCCAAGCAAATAGTGTCATGGTGCGCCGGTGCCATTTGCATGCATGTAAATTAGGTAATATTCATACATTCGGCGCAAAATTTTACATCCGCCTTTCTATGCAAATAAGCCTCATTGCAAAAACCGTCTAATTCACAAAGGCCAGCGCTATTTGCTACACGCAAAAATAGTGGAGCAAATACCGTCTTTTCGAAGCGTGTATTAACTGCGCGCAAACTCACTCCTCACTCCCCCTCTGTCTCTGTTTCTCTCTCTATTCAATATCATTCAAGCTTGTGTGATACTGAATGATATTAAGGGTGAAATATACAGTCAGACATGACTGTAGACAGTCAGATCAAGTGGGGTTGTGGACTTATCTCGGATTTAAAAATAAAAATAACAGGACGGAGTTCAGGATTCATCCATACAGTAATGGGCTGCTTTATTACAAACAATTCCACCATTTAAATATATAAATCTAGAATGTGTGTGTTTAACAGCTGACCTGTAGGTGTGTGTAGCAAAACAAAGAACATGAATTACCATTAGATCCTGATCTGATCCCGATCCAGTGTTAATGTAGTTACTGGTGCTGTGCCTTGTGCGTAAATGCGCACAGCCTCTTAACATTTGACATTTCATTAGCTTATGTCATACATGCGAAATACTAGAGAAGTACAAATACGTGAAAGTTGAGGCTGTTGTGCTCTCTGCAGTTTTCATTATGGACCAATCTGTGTGCTGAAATATGGAGAACACTGGAAACAGCTCCGCTCACTTACTCAGACAAGGGAAAATTGCACTCAGCTGCAAAACTTTATGGGCGTGTTTGCGCCGGCATATCATTAGAGCAAAATCTTTTGTGAAGAGGACCTTAAAGCGGAGAAAATTGCGGGCGCAAATGCGGCGCAATTCACAGCGCTATTTGCGGGCGCAATCTGTTCTTTGTGGATTTGGCCCTAAATTTTATAAAGAAACTTTCCTAAATAGCCTCATGATCTCTCTTTAATCTCCTCTGCAGGTTGAGTGTCTGTAACCTCTCAGAGAACATCTGTGCAGATCTGTCCTCAGTTCTCAGCTCTCAGTCCTCCAGTCTGACAGAACTGGACCTGAGTAACAACGACCTGCAGGATTCAGGACTGAAGAAGCTGTGTCCTGGACTGGAGAGTCCACACTGTCACCTGGAGTCTCTCAGGTCAGAATCCACCAAGTGTCAGACTGTTGACCGTTAGAACTGTGGTTGATATTGAAAGATTGTTGATGTGTTTCTGCTGATCTTCTGACTTTTCCATCAGCACCATCATCAGGTGAACACGAGGACAGAGTCAGCTTCAGTCTCAGAGCAGTTCTCTCAGAGTCTCTGCATGTGTGTTGTGTTGTGTGTCTGCAGGCTGTCAGGCTGTGTGATCTCAGAGGAAGGCTGTGCTTCTCTGGTCTCAGCTCTGAGCTCCAACCCCTCCCACCTGAGAGAGTTGGACCTGAGTTACAACCATCCAGGAGAGTCAGTGAAGCTTTTGTCTGCTGGACTGGAGGATCCCCGCTGGAGACTGGACTATCTCAGGTATGAAGACAGAAGGACATCAGTGGCTGGACTCTTCATCGTGTTGTTGTGGACATCATCTTTGTGGCTCTCTGGATTTTGTTGTGGCAATTTTTATTAATTGCACAGATAAAATACAGATACCTGCACCCGACATGTGGAT
The DNA here is from genome assembly GCF_033807715.1 of Cololabis saira. Lineage (NCBI taxonomy): Eukaryota > Metazoa > Chordata > Actinopteri > Beloniformes > Belonidae > Cololabis > Cololabis saira. The sequence goes on from NC_084589.1 coordinate 46,956,256, forward strand.
GCTAGTCCTCGTAGAGGAAGGTATGCATTACAAAAGAGATGTGACCCTTTCATCTGCATTTACATGTTTTATATCCCCCTCTTCTCATCCTGTTCCTTAAAGCTGTTGGCCTTTTGTTACAAACCATATGATGTTTGAATGTTTTCCATGACACTTTGAGCAGAGATCTTTGAGCAGATGGAGCTGCTGCAGCTCATCTGGTGCAGCAGAGCTGATAGATGCAGTTCACAACTCTGATCCGTTCTTAACCAGTAAACATCCCAGAACCACAGCAGTGTGGTTTTCAGTCCCATCACAGCACAATAACAGCTGCACCTTCACTCATCCATGACATGGTCTCCTCCTGCTGCTGATTCAGCAGAGATGAAATCAGATGAAAAGAATGTGTTCAAACTGTGCTGGAACGTGACGACCACAGGACAGGACTTCAGAGATGCTGCATTCAAGTGCACCTGTCCAAGTGTTGGACTGTTCCTTCATCAGTGTGTGAGAGCCACGTAATGTCCATGTTTGCTGAAAGAGACTGAGCTGGTCTGACCCCCCTCCTCCTTTCAGGGTGGAGCCTGCTGGACAACGATGGATGACACCAGGTCTGAGGAAGTGTAAGTGTGTTTTTATTTCATTCACACATTCAACCATCTTCACACTGTCACATCACTCATTCATGCGTCAATCAATGATCAATGACAGATCAACAATAACTGCAGCTGGATTGTTTGTTCTCTCCATCAGATTCCTGTCAACTCACCATCGACCCAAAAACAGTCTACAAACGCATCAAACTGTCTGACAACAACAGGAAGATGACGTATGTGAAGGAGGATCAGTCATATCCTGATCATGCAGACAGGTTTGATATCTGGTGTCAGCTGCTGTTTAGAGAAGTTCTTACGGGTCGCTGTTACTGGGAGGTCCAGAGGAGAGGAAAAGTTTCTGTATCAGTGAGTTACAGAAGAATCAGCAGGAAAGGAAACTCTAAAGACTGTTGCTTTGGAATGAACGATCATTCCTGGAGTCTGTCATGTTCTGATGATGGTCGGTACTGTGTCTGGCACAATACCAGAGTAACACGTTGCTCCTCCTCTTCCTCAGTCTCTGACAGAGTAGCAGTCTATGTGGACGTTCCTGCTGGAACTCTGTCCTTCTACAGCATCTCCTCTGACAGACTGATCCACATCCACACCTTCAACACCACATTCACTGAACCTCTTTATCCTGGGTTGTGGTTCAGGTCCAATCCGGGTTCTTCAGTGTCTCTGTGTTGAGTTCAGTCTCAAGAGTCTCCTCCTGTCAGAGAAACTGTCTCTGTTGGACAGATAGTTGAGTTTGTACATGTCTGTCTCTGTTTCCATCAGAACACCTGAATCACATGTTGCTGAAACGTCTTCCTCTTCCAGTCCTTTAAAGGTGGAAGCTGCTGTTATTCCAGGATCCACATGTTGTTCTTCTGTCTGTTTCCAGTCAGAGCTTCACAGTGAACAGCAGCATGTTGTTTCTCTGCAGCTCAGTTCAGCTGAGATCATTCACTTCATGTCAGCTGCAGTTAGTTTGCTGCACATGTGACCAACTGTGATGTCAGAGAGGAATCACTGAGCTGCAATCAGCCGAGATGAAGTTACAACCTGCTGACAGATCTGACAACAAGGTTGCTGTGCAGCCAGGGTTCATCCTGGTCTTTATTCTCACCCACTTCCTGTTCCAGCCATGACATCACTACTGGACTGTCAGGTTTCTTTCATGGTAAAGGGTTTGTTTATGTGTGAGCTCTCACCAAGATGAATAAGATGATCCATCCATCATCTAGAACTGCTTCTTCATGTTCAGGTTCCCGGGCGTCGGCCTTGTTGATTTTACACTGTACTAAGAAGGGCTACTTTTTGAATAAAGTTCCCCTTTGATGACAATATTTGATATTCACTCATTAAAAGCGCTGCCTCAACATTTCCTCACAATAATTATCAAATTGATTTATCATGCTAGGAAACATATTTCAACACAAAACATTTTTCATTCTTAATTCATTTAGTTTGTTCCAATTTTCAAATGATTGCTTATGTAACATTTTAGTAGCAAATCATGAACATCTTCAAATCAAGTCCCATTTATATGAAATTAAGCAGCATAATACTTGTAGCAAATCATGAAGTCCCACATCTGTAGATATCTGGTTTAAATATAATCAGATATTCAAAATCCCCACATTTGTACTAATAATCAAATATGTAGCACTGGTCTGAAGGTTTGCCTGACAGAGTGGTTGATTTAAGAACATCCATATGCGTTATATTTTATAATTCTGCTGGTGAGTATTTCCAGCAGTGTTATTTACTTCACTAATCGTTGAAAAGTAATTAGATATGTTATCTGAATGTCACTGATTGTTTTCTTTGTTGCCAGTTAAATGTGATATTATCTCATGTATATAATGTTCATGCTTATAAAATTATTATTTGGATTGTGTGCTATGGTTAAACATATGTTTGTTGCTGTTTATTGATTTCTATTATTCTATGGTTTATTCCAGAACCACACACACACACACACACACACACACACACACCATAACTGTAAGTGCTCTCTCTAAACTGGATTAAAGCACTGTAAAGGAAATTGACCGCTTCCTGCCTCTTCATTTAAGTCTTGACATGCGCTTCATGATTAAAATACAGAGAAAGCCAGTGTACAACTGTTAATCATTAAGCCTCCAAAACATATGGTCCTTGGAGCCGGATAAGGTCATTAAGAAGTGATAATGGCTAATGTTCCCCCAAGTGAAGATGGACGTCCACGCCGACGAATGCAACAACCAAGACTGATGGAAGATTATGAAGGGAACACCCTCCCACAGGCTTCAGTTACCCTACAGGAACCCCCGCTGTGATAGAGGAGACTGAATGGAGGTATAGAGAGGGATTTGCAGAGATGACACCCCTCACCCGGCGCCCAGGTCAGAATCATCTGAGCTCGTAGAGACATCTCCCATTCACATTGGAGCACCTGTGTATGTGGGTAGGCCACAGCCGTATCAGGGCCCACCTGCAATGATGTATGTGCTGCAGCAAATACAAGAGAACCGGAGGCTGCAGCTGATGGTGATGGACATGAGACGTCAGATGGACAGTAGTGGTGCAGCCCCTCCCAGTTTAGTCTCCACTGCTGCACCATCCACATGAGAGGCCGACTCCTACCGGAGGAGAGGACACCAGGCCCCTCCATCCCAACCTCCCATGCTCCCTTCACCACCGGGAACACGTCATCCACAGCCCGGAGACCAGTAAAGGCAGCCTCTGTCACCACCACCCTTGCAGGCCACACCGCCCCTTCAGCAAGGGAGCCCCGCCCGCAGCAAAACACAATTAAGTTTAGACAGGAGTTAGCACCAAGGTCATATGTTCACATTGTAAATGTTCATCAATGTCAATATAAAAACGATTTCTCAGAATCAGTTGTATAATATCCAAATATGTGTGCTCTTTATCTAGAAAACCCCAAAACAATTATAATACATTAAAACGTTTGAAATGTTATCTTTTTTAATAATTATTATTATAAAAGACAAGATCCACAGCAATGGTACATTACATTAATGAGATGAAGAAAGAATACTGTGGTTTAATGAATGAATATTAATGACTGTGTGTGTGTGTGTGTGTGTGTGTGTGTGTGTGTGTGTGTGTGTGTGTGTGTGTGTGTGTGTGTGTGTGTGTGTGTGTGTGTGTGTGTGTGTGTGTGTGTGTGTGTGTGTGTGAAATGAAATGAAATGAAATGAAAGATTCCCTTAGTACTCCCACAATGGGGAAATTCTTTCTCTGTTTTTCAAACCACTTTTATTTACTCAAAAACGTGTCCAACCAAACACACAGACAAAAACTTTCAGTACAAACAAAAACAATACAAAACCAATACATTTAAACTCAGAATATTTCCAAAGAGCAGCATGCTGCCCTCCACTGAACACAGAACCTTGTCAACACACCACATGTCATTAAACTCCTTTATTTTGTTAGTCAGACAGTAGAAATGAAAATCAGTCCTGAGTCTGACTTTCAACATTCGACAAAAAAATGTATCCAACATCAGTATCCACAGAACCCTCCAGTCTGCTTCTCCTGCTGACATAAATTACCAATTTGGCTTGACCAATGACAAAATTTAACAATTGACATTTAGATTTTTTCGTTTTACTGTGCCTGACACATAAAATGAACACCTGGTGTGAAAAAGTCTCACCAAACATCTAGAACATTCGACTCAGCAGGTGAAACAGAGCAGAAAGACGAGCACACTCTTAGAAACAACGAAACACCGTCTCTCTCTGTGCACAGAAGGAACAAACTGAACATTTGGATTAATAACAGAAACAAAGGCATTCACAGCGAGCACCCCGTGCAGGAGCCTCCACTGTAAATCCCCAACTAGAACTAGGACAAGAGGGAAGATGGCGCCGTTGTGTGTGGCTGGCCGTCTGCCCCTGTTACTTTTTCTTTGTATTGTCCTGTTTTGGGCGTTTTTTGTCCATAATGTGTCACCGCTACTGGTGTATGATCGTCTGGCCCTTTTAAATATCCGCAATTCTGTGGTCAAGCTACCGATCCAGGACTTTAATGGACAGCCAAAGACGCCGCCGCCGTTGCTGGCGTCTATTCCACCGTGCATATGGCGTTCATCCATCGGGTTGCTACGCAACGGCCGACGCAGGAGACGAGGAAGGAGAGGTGGAGTAGTGTATAGGCTGAGAGCTTACCTGGCCTCGACATCCACTCATAACTATGGTCGTCAACCCGGCTACAGCACGCAAGGCTCCACGGATTACTGCTATCGATGGCTGTTGCCGGCAGTCCCGGAGGCCGGGTATCCGCTCCCCTGTCACCGGCCCGTGAGAATCCACAGACGGGGCTGTGTGTTGGAGAATCTCCGCCCGGTCGGTCGTGCCTCCCGACAATCTGACCAGTGTTTAATTCGCATGGCTCTGGTGAACACTCGGTCCATGGCAAATAAGACTTTTATCCTGAACGACTTGTTTGCCTCTTCTTCCCTGGATTTCCTTTTGTTGACGGAAACCTGGCTGAAACCAGGTGACAACAGCGCCTTCTCAGAGCTCCTCCCACCTAGGTGTTCCTTCTTCAGCTCGCCTCGACTTTCGGGTAGAGGGGGCGGGGTTGCTGCTGTGTTTAAGGACAGTTTTAAATGTCGGCTTCTCCACACAGATACTTACTCCAGTTTTGAGCTACAATTATTTGTGTTGGAGTTTGCAAGTCCTGTGTTATGCGCTGTTGTCTATCGCCCTCCCAAATATAATAAGGACTTCATTCATGAGTTTTCTGAGTTTTTAGCAGACTTTCTCCCCAAGTATGACAAACTACTGATTTGTGGGGATTTTAATATTCATGTTTGTTGTGCTCCTGATCAGTTCGCCACTGATTTTAAAAGGCTTTTAGAAACTTTTAATTTAATTCAATTAGTGGACAAACCTACACATCATCTTGGGCATACTCTTGACCTAATTATTTATTCCGGGCAGTCAATCTCCCTTTATGAGATTTCTGAGACTGCCATCTCAGATCATTTCCCCGTTATTTTTGAATTTCTAGCCCCTTCACCAGTCAGCAAGCCTCTCATTCCATCCCGCCAGCGTCGCATCATCACATCTTCTGCAGCTGAAGAATTTTCTGCTGCATTCAGGGACTCTCAGTTTTTTGCGTTGAATGACATGGTCCCCCCTCTTTGTCCAGATGAGTTTCTGTCCTCCTTCCACACCACTTGCTCCGGGATTTTGGACTCTGTGGCCCCTCTAAGGCAAAAAATTGCAAAGCCAAGAACAGAGCCATGGCTAAACGAAACCACACGGGTCGTTAGGCGGCGGTGCAGGCAGACAAAACGAAAATGGAAAAAGGACAAACTACATGTGTCTCTGGAGATTCTAAGGGACTGTCTTGCTGAGTTTCAGAGAGTTGTGAGGGAGGCAAAATCTCAGTTTCTCTCTGATATCATCTCCAGAAGTGGCCACTGTTCCAGGGTGTTGTTTAATACAATCAACTCTGTTATAACCCCACCTACCTCTCCTGTGACTGATTTCTCAACTGCTACTTGTGAGAAGTTTCTCAACTTTTTTATTGATAAAGTAAACTCTGTCAGGCAGGCTACCAGCAATTATTCGGGTACGGATTTATCTGCTTCCCCGGCCCATTCCGCTGTATTGGACCACTTTCAACTGGTTTCTCTCTCCTCCCTTGCTGACATCATGAAGTCTTTGAAGCCTACTAACTGTCCTCTGGATGTTATTCCGGCCAAAATTTTAAAGAGTTCTTTTAATACTGTTGGGCCCAGTCTTGTGATGCTTATCAATGCCTGTCTTAATTTAGGAGCAGTCCCAGCTGCCTTTAAACATGCCGTGGTTAGGCCCCTTTTAAAGAAAACGCATCTTGACTCCTCAGTTTTGTCAAATTTTAGACCAGTCTCTCATTTGCCTTTTCTGTCTAAGGTTTTAGAAAAAGTTGTCTTTACCCAGTTAAGATCATTTCTGGAGAACAACTCTGTTTTTGAAAAGTTTCAGTCTGGGTTCAGGTCTCGTCACAGCACTGAGTCTGCCTTGTTAAAGGTGCACAATGATATTGCCCTGTCTGTTGATGTCAAGTGCCCTGTTGTCCTAGTGCTGCTAGATCTCACAGCAGCTTTTGATACAGTCGACCACACAGTCCTTCTGTCCCGCCTGAAACATTATGTTGGCCTTCACAGCACTGTACTCAAGTGGTTTACGTCATATCTGTCAGATAGAACCTTCTCCGTTATGCTTGGTGATTGCTGCTCCTCCTGTGCCTCCCTCTCATGCGGTGTCCCGCAAGGTTCTATTCTAGGCCCACTTCTTTTTTCATTATATATGTTGCCACTTGGGTCCATTATAGCCAGACATAACTTATCATTTCATTGTTATGCAGATGACCTACAGATCTATCTGCCACTGAAGCCTAAAGTCACTAGTGCACAAAGCTCCCTGTTGGAATGCATTGCTGACATCAAACAGTGGTTGGCACACAATTTTTTACATTTAAATGAGGACAAAACGGAGTGCATTTTGTTTGGTGACACAGTGACGGCTGACTTTGGCTCTTTGTCCGGATCTTTTAGTCCCAAAGTTAGGAATCTGGGAGTTATTTTTGATAGCTTTTTAAAATTTGACCGACAAGTGGACAATGTCGTGAGGACAAGTTTTTATCAATTGCGTCTTTTAACCAAAGTCAAAACATTTTTGAGCCGTCACGACATGGAGAGAGCTATCCATGCTCTAGTCAGCTCCAGATTGGACTATTGCAATGCACTTTATGTTGGCATTGCCCAATCCTCTTTTAGCCGTCTTCAGCTGGTACAAAATGCAGCTGCCCGTCTTTTAACGAACACACCCAGACGAGAGCACATCACCCCGGTCCTCTATTCCCTTCACTGGCTGCCTGTTCGTTTTAGAGTTGATTTTAAACTTTTAATGTTTGTTTTTAAAGCTCTTAATGGCCTTGCCCCTCCTTCTTTATCAGAGATTTTAACGGTGCGTGAGCCTGGTAGAGTTCTGAGGTCCTCCAACCAACGTTTGTTGGAAGTGCCCAGGTCAAAGCAGAAGCGCTGGGGGGACCGAGCTTTTTCAGTTTCCGGCCCCAGGCTCTGGAATAAGCTCCCCTGTGAATTACGCACCATCTCTGACCTTGGCCTTTTTAAATCTAAAATTAAAACTTATTTATTCAGGGTGGCTTTTAATACCCAGTAGTGTGGCGACACTTTTTATATTTGATGTTTTTATATGTTCATATGTTTTATTCTTGTTTTATTTTGTTGTATGTTATGTTAAGCACTTTGGTTCACCTTGAGGTCGATGTAAGGTGCTATACAAATAAAGTTTACATTACATTACATTTACAACTCTCCTGGTTAATGGAGGTTTATACAGTACTCTCCACACAGGCCTTTGAGCCTGTGTGAGGGCCAGGGGCCTCATGTACAAAACCTGCGGCGCACAAAAAACGTGCGTACGTCAATTTCTACGCTCACGGTCGGATATACAAAAATTGATTTGGACGTAGAAAGTTGCGGTCTTTCACGCACACACCAAGGCTGGCGTACGCACTTTTCTGAGGTTTTGTCCGTTGGCGACACTCACTGGTGATGCAGTGAAGTTCAGAATATGAGGAAACATGACGTCAACAATAAGTTCACGACCACGTGAAGGACACGACAGTCCCCACATCACCAGATAAGTTACACACGAGTGGAGCTGCAACAATCTCACAATCAACCACATGATCTGAACAAACATCTAAAGGAGCTCAACGATGGAACCTGCAAATCCTGATGGAGCTTTGGCTCCGTTAGAGGAACCTGCTGATGATCAGATCACACCGACCTGCTGGTCCAGGACTAAGACTGGACCATCAGCTGGTTTAGTCTGGATCTGCTGGTCCAGGACTAAGACTGGACCATCAGCTGGTTTAGTCTGGACCTGCTGGTCCAGGACTAAGACTGGACCATCAGCTGGTTTAGTCTGGACCTGCTGGTCCAGGACTAAGACTGGACCATCAGCTGGTTTAGTCTGGACCTGCTGGTCCAGGACTAAGACTGAACCATCAGCTGGTTTAGTCTGGATCTGCTGGTCCAGGACTAAGACTGGACCATCAGCTGGTTTAGTCTGGATCTGCTGGTCCAGGACTAAGACTGAACCATCAGCTGGTTTAGTCTGGATCTGCTGGTCCAGGACTAAGACTGGATCATCCGCTGGTTTAGTCTGGATCTGCTGGTCCAGGACTAAGACTGGACCATCAGCTGGTTTAGTCTGGATCTGCTGGTCCAGGACTAAGACTCGACCATCAGCTGGTTCAGGTACCAAGAGGATCTTCTGGATATCAGTCCTGAACTGGACCAGCTGCTCCGGTTCAGACCAACATGATGCTTCAGCTGGAGCTGCTGACAGGTCGGACATCTCTGTCACCATGACGACCGTATGGGAGGACTACTGGAGATTAAAGCCAGATCCTAAAACATCCCATAACTGTGTCTGGACAGAAAAACATTCAAATACATTTTGCAGCGAAAAAACGGTTCTCTGAAGTTGTCTTTTAAAATAAAACTAAGATGTCACGGAAAGGTTGATTGGTACGAACTGATGTGATTCAGTAATGATGAATAAAGTTTTTATTGAATGTTTAGACAACTTTCAGAGTCTGATATGGAGTCGGCTGCAGGTGCTGCAGGATCCAGAAAGTGTTTCTCCGGTGATGGACCGGGATCTAGACCGGTCTCTCCTCCTGAAGATGCAACACTCCGAGTTACAGCAACTTTGCTCTTTATTTCTCACGTTTGCACCTCGATAATCCCGCCCGCACAAGTTGTCTTTATTTCTGCAGCAGAGGAATCAGATCGTGATGCTTCATGTTTTAAATATAAGTTTATATTGTCAACATAAATGTTTTATGACAAATAATAAAGTACACATTAATTAAAAAACATTTTTCTTTCATTTAGCCTATTGATATTAAAAATCAGAAGCTTATCATATAAATTGCGTCAGCTCTCCTTGTGTCGGAAAAACTAAAACTCTAAACCAGGGGTCGGCCACCCAACATGTTGAAAGAGCCATATTGGACCAAAAACACAAAAAACAAATATGTCTGGAGCCGCAAAAAATGAAAAGTCTTGTATCAGCCTTAGAATGAAGGCAACACATGCTGTGTGTAGTTAGAACTGGGGGAAGATTTTTTTTTCATTATGCACTTCGAGAAAAAAGTCGAAATGTCGAGAGAAAAGTCAAAATTTCGAGAATAAAAAGGAAAGGAAAAAGAAAGAAAAAAAGAGAAAAAATGGAAAAAAAAGAAGAAAGAAGAAAAAAAGAGAAAAAGGAAAAAAGACAAAAAAATACAAAAAAGAAGAAAAAAAAGGAAAAAAAAAGGTCAAACCTTTTTTTTAAAGCTCCAGGAGCCACTAGGCGGCGCTAAAGGGCCGCGGGTTGCCGAACCCTGGTCTAAAACCTTCTTGCTTGTGTTATTTTCTCAGATGTAAGTTGCTTTGGATAAAAGTCTCTGCTAAATGACAGAAGTCGTAGTAAACCAGTGATGGAAAGAATGTTGTATACATTTTGTTCTAATTACTTTCGTTGGTAAATGAAATACTGACTGTAACTGCGAGAAGGAACTATACGTAGAACCGTGATTTCTACCGGAACTCCAGATTGTAACACCTGGCGGAAGAGCGAAAGTTTGGAGCGAACGGAACACGTGAGCAGTGATTCCTTTGAGGAGGACGGTTCTGTTGTTTCCTTTCTTTTTCCTCTTCAACAATGTCTAAGGTGAATCATCTGAGAGAGTTTATCGGTCAGCGACTAACAGCAGCTGCTGTACAGATATTGTCAGTGTTTGAAAAAAGCATCTTGGAGTATGAAGAAGAGCTCGACCGTCAGCGCAGACTGTTGGACCTCGCCTGGAAACCTGAAATCAGACTCCACAGAGTCGGTACGTAACCCTGGAAAGTTGAATGAATGAACACATGAGTATGACTCCTACAAGATCCCTTTGTTTCCAGTTAAAAGCCGTGGTGATGAAGCAAACCAACTAAATGGGAAACTCCCCAGCTCAAGCAGCTGCTGATGTGGGATTCGGAAACATCCCGAACTAACTTGTTGTTCTGTTTACTTGGTGCTGCCTTTCATGCTCCATTCACACTCTGGACCAGACTGATATTTCACACTTTATGAATGAATGAATGAATTTTTATTTCGAACAAATTTCAAACAAAACAAAGTAAAAAATAAACATTAACATCTTCATATTCATGCAAATTATTGATTATTTCATTAATTGACAGTTGATAACCTTATCGATCGATCATCGATTAGTTTAGCTAGATTAGCGGCATTTTTCCCCCATCTGAGATACAAACATAATTTGTTTTGCTTATATAAAATACAAAGGACATTTTAATCTATTCCTTAATCAAATATTTATTTGATACAAAAGTAACAAAAAGACATTTTTGTACCACAAGGAATATAATATAAAGTGCACTTCAAGGCTATTAGTAGTAGCAGCAGCCATAATAGCTAGCTTGATTTATATATACATAAAGTAAACTGACAGCACCATTGCTGTCATTATATATATAAAAAAAAAACATACATTCACATGATAAAAAAGTGCTTGGTAACAAAGTGCTTAGTAACCTTTCAGCCATGAATGTAACTGTTAAACACAGTACTTAACAAATGTACAAATATTGGGGGTACTGGCCAATAACATTTCCCTACTTGTGTCTTTACTAAAACCCTGAACTTACACCAGTTGACCAAATTCACTGCCTTCACTCAAATAACTAAGGATCTTACCAAGAAATATTCTTATTTCTAACCTAAAAATGCCATTACACCTGATAACACACATCACTTAAAAGGTTAGGTGTTTTTCCCACGTGTTAAAATTTAACTTTCATTTGTGTCAAGCAAATTTTAAGTTCTAGTTACGTTTTAAGTTAGAGTTTTGGCAGTGTTCAAAATAAAATTATGAGACCTGCTGTATTGGAGCACATTTTCTTTTAGTTAAAACTGTAGCGGGGACAGATGTTTAGAGAAACCTATGTATGTACCGGGTGAAGGCTGATTTATGGTTCCGCGTTACAACAACGCAGAGGCTACGGCGGCGGCTACTGCGTAGGCTCTGCGTCGATTTAAGGCGGAACCATAATTCAGGCTTTAGGGGAACATATCGGAGAACAACCAGAAGAATATAGAGTGGATTAAAAATAAATGTTAAGCACTGAGCTACATGTGTCTCCCGTCTGGGCCATTGCAGACTCATTGCCTGAGCATGATGTTACTAAAACCAAACATATCCGCCGTCTCTTTCTTCTAACTTTATGTGCGCGGCGCAGCGCGTTGTGTCGCATTAAATGTGGTCCGGGCGTAATACCAGCTGGTGAAATTAAACGAAATTGTCAATTAATTGTAATCGCTAATTTTAATCGGGTAATTTCATAACGGCAATTAATCGAAAATCGATTAATTGTTAACATCCCTAGTCTCAATGTGATATACTCCTGGTATGCAGCCTAATCCATTGAATAAATCCTCATATTCACTTAGAATGTCACTCTTTTTTAAGCGCATGCAATCTTTTGACAAGCCCCATTTTTCTCACATGACTCTCCTCCTAGAATAGGTGCATTGTTCTTTATGACCTCAAACTCCATGTCATACTTTTTATCTTTGTACTGACATGTCAACATGACTTTACCTTAAGCTGGAACGTGGTGTCCTGCATAAGCAACAAGCTTGGAGTGAGATTTGCTCACCTTTTTATCCAGTCTCAGCTTTCTGAGGTCTTTCATAGACATGACTTTGCGATCAGCCCCAGTGTCCAGCCTGACTTTCAAAACTTTCTTGTTGACAATCAGATCTTCACGCCACTTTTCTTTCTTTGCATCCACTGCATTGATTTGTGAGACTTGTTTTTCTGCTTTGATTGTCCCAATAAAGAAGTCCTGATCATCTGCCTCGGCCTTGTTTACATGATGCACTTTATGATTATATGTGTGCTTGCGTCAGTTGCACATTTTGGCACAGTGATTTTTCCTGTGGCAGGCTTTGCACACGGGAGGGCACTTCCTTGGCTCATGCCTGTAGCTGCATCTTGTGCAGTTTCCTTGAGTTCTCATCTTTACATTCTGTGCTGTGGCACGACTGTCTTTCTGTTTGTCACGTTGTTTTTGGTTAGTGACTTTATTGACAGAAATTTCAACTTCTTCATGTAGACTTTTTAGCTGACTCCGACTCAACTCACTGGCTCTACAAATGTCTATTGCTTTATTTAGCGTGAGGTCCGGTTCTCTCAGTAGTCGTCCTCTCACTTGGTCATCTGTGATTCCACACACGATTCTATCTCGTATCAGTGAGTCGGGGAGGTGCTCAAACTCGCAGTCTTTCACTTTGTTTTTTTAAATCAGTCACATATGCATCGACAGTCTCTGATTTTCCTTGCACTCGAATAAAGAACAGGGGCCTCATGTACTAACAGTGCGTGTATTTCAACTTGAATCCGTGCGTGGAATTAACAAGAACGCAAAAATTCATATGTACAAAGCTGTGCGTTCGCCCAAATCCACGCAGGTTTCTCTGTACATCCCAATCAGCGTGGATTTGAGCGCACATGCGGGAGCACAACACTCCGCCCCGTCTCCTCCCTCAAATATGTTTGAATATGATAATGAAGATAATTATCCATTAAAAACCGCTCATCCTAACAAGAAATGTGCAAAAACAGGTAAAACAAATAAAAAAAGAAAACATCGGCTCTGAGCTGGGTGTCGGACTCCGGTCCTCGAGGGCCGGTGTCCCTGCAGGTTTGACATGTTTCCCTGCTTCATTGCACCATGATGACTGTGTCATCAACAGAACTATCCAGACTTTGATGACAAGCTGGTGACGATGATTAATTAGAATCAGGTGTGTTAAAGCAGTGAAACATCTAAAACATGCAGGACACCGGCCCTTCTGGGATTCACTTTGACGCCTACATTATGGTGTTCTTTGCTTTGCGTTCCGTGAAGAGTTTTGGTTTTATTACGGGTTTGTGAATGTTTATGGGCAGCTTTAGTGAATCATTACACTCTGCTTTTCTTGTTTGTAATTTAAGAACCGACACCAGAATTTTTGGTGGATGAAAAACGGCTCCTCGTTCCGCTTTATTGTCATGCATATTATATACTAACGGATTAAGACCAATGCACACGTTTATTGAGTCTATAAGGGATATAATATATCCTATATGGATGTCCGCGATCACCTCTCTCATAAGTATAACAATGTGAACAATATACAATTTATATTTAAAACATGAAGCATCACGATCTGATTCCTCTGCTGCAGAAATAAAGACAATTTGTTCCAACGGGATTATCGAGGTGCAAACGTGAGAAATAAAGAGCAAAGTTGCTGTAACTCGAGTGTTTCATCCGCAGGAGGAGAGACAGGTGTCGTGCCAAAAAGTGATTGCCTCCCAGAATCTGATTTCTCCCCTGAAAATGGGTCTTTTTACCTGCCAAATATTGATTGAAGGCCAAATACAGTTAATGAAAAGTTTTTTCTGCCTAAATCTGACTTGATCTCATTCTTGAGTTTCATAATCTGAAACTCTGACGTTGTAGCGCTGTCGTTCAGCGGGCTGCTGTGCGCGCTCCCGCGGCCACAAATCAGAAGAAATCAGATTCTGGCAGGCAATCACTTTTTGGCACAACACCGGTCCATCAGCGGAGAGACACTTTCTGGATCCTGCACAGTGTTTCCTCTAGGAATTTTTTCAGCAGTGGGGGCATGCTTCCCGGGGGGGTGGCGGCGGCGTAAATGTACGGCGTACACAAATAACCACTTGACAGCAAATGTAACTTTCAAAACCTATTTATTTGCTTTTATCCCTGAACTTTTGAAGAACAATCCCTGAACAAAAAATAAATGTTACTTCAACTTCAACTCTAACCAGTTGAAAATGTAAAAAATGGCGGCTATGATTTAGCAGTGGCGGGCCGCCACTGCTGAATGAATGTAGAGGAAACACTGCTGCAGCACCTGCAGCTGACTCCATATCAGACTCTGAAAGTTGCCTAAACATTCAATAAAAACTTATTTCATGCTGAATCACATCAGTTCGCAACCAACCTTTCCGTGACACCTTTTTTTTTATTTAAGACATCTTTACAGAAGCGGTTTTTGCTGCAAAATGTATTTTAATGTATTTCTGTCCAGACACAGTTATGGGATGTTTAGGATCTGGCTTTTATCTCCAGTACTCGTCCCATACGGTCGTCATGACGACGGATATGTCCGACCTGCAGCTCCAGCTGAAACATCATGTTGGTCTGAACCGGAGCAGCTGGTCCAGTTCAGGGCAGAGATCCAGAAGATCCTCTTGGTACCTGAACCAGCTGATGGTCCAGTCTTAGTCCTGGACCAGCAGGTCGGTGTGGTGCCTGAGGACTCGCTCCTGATCCTGCATCAGCAGGTTCCTCTAACGGAGCCAAAGCTCCATCAGGATTTGCAGGTTCCATCGTTGAGCTCCTGCCTTTAGTTGTTTGTTCAGATCATGTGGTTGATTGTGAGATTGTTGCAGTTCCACTCTTGTGTAATTTATCTGGTGATGTCGGGACTGTCGTGTCCTTCACGTGGTCGTAAACTTATTGTTGACGTTACATTTCCTTCATATTCTGCACTTCACTGCATCACCAGTGAGAGTACCCAACGGACAAAACCTCAGAAAAGTGCGTTCACCAGCCTTAATGTGTGAGTGAAAGACCGCAGCTTTCTACGTTCACGTCATTCTTTGTACATCCGACGTGAGCGTTGAAAGTGGCGTACGCACGTTTTTTGTGCGCCGCACTCTTAGTACATAAGGCCCCAGGTGTCTCAAATACGTCACATTTTTCCTTGGCTCACAATGTTGGCGGAAAAGTTCTTTCAGTGTATCATAGTCATCTACGTCTTCATCAAAGTCAAAATTGTTATATACCGTTTAATTGCTTCGTCCCCGGCCACATGTAGGAACGTGGCTCTTTTCACTGAATCAGACTTTTCGTCGATTCCGCTGGTGAAGAGAAACGGTTCAAATCTCTGGATCCAGACTCTCCAACTTTCCACTAGATTTCCTTCTACACTAAATGAGATCGGAGATTTCATCTGCTTCATTTTGCCTTCCTATCTTTGTTTTACTTCAAGTTTTGACTCCACCATGTTATATATGACGCTGAAGAAGCCATTTCTAGAACAACAACTTTATTCTTCAACTGTCTCGTTACCAACGCAGTAACACGAGTACTGTCACAGTGCCGCCTAATGGTCACACAGAGTAATGCACTTGTTTTCAAATATACTACATAGATGAAGGGGAAGACCGAAGATTCAGGACAAACTTTAAACCTCACAAATACAACCAAACAATCAACACTGGGAAGAACTTTTGACTTGTACACTGAGACTGTACTCATCAAAGTCTTAAATGATATTCATCTGAATAATGATGCAGGAAAATCCTCTGTTCTGGTATTACTGGATCTCAGTGCTGCATTTGACACAGTTGATCATAACATTCTTCTCAGCAGACTGGAAAAGTGGGTGGGACTTACCGGCACTGTGCTTCAATGGTTTAAATATTACTTGCAAGATAGGGCCTTTATTAAAGAACTATATGTTACTGATGTGCAGGGACCCTTCACCCGTGGACGTACTCCGGTTAAGGCATAAAGACACCGTTTTTCCATTTTTACTTTTCTTTATCTAAAGTTTTCTGCAGCCGGCCAGGAGTTACACACATTTTTCTTCTGAGCGCACACACCCGACGTTCCGAGGACCCCAAAACCTAGACTTAGCTGCCCTGTAATTGCCTGACTCAAACAGACTGAACTAAACATACCTGAATATAATATTAACCTGTTTAAATCAAACATTAATATACATTATATTTAGCAAATTAACAGCTTTATATCTAACAAATTAACAGCTTTATGTTTAACAAATTAACAGCTTATATTCTGGTATCAGCTTACTTATAAGGGAATTTATAACAGCCTTTTTTGTGTCAATTGGAAACCATGAGTCTAAGAGAACCAAGATCACATGTGGGGTTCCTCAAGGGTCCATTCTCCGCTTATTCAACATCTATATGCTACCACCTGGGCACCATCTTTGATAACCTCCTGAAATTCTCCGCCAACACAGAGGAGATTCTCAGGAAGTGTCACCAACGGCTGTACCTCCTCAGGAAACTCAACTCCTTTAGAGTCAGCACTCACATCATGATGACTTTCTACTATGCCTTCCTGGAAAGCATCATGACCTTCTCCATGACCTGCTGGTTCCACTCCCTCAGCACCAGAACAGGAACAGACTGCAGAGCACTGCATCATTATGCTCCAAAGTCATCGGCCTGCCGGTCAGAACTCTGTCTCAGGTTTTTAACCAACAGGCCCTCAGCCAGGCAGCCAAAATCATCAACGACCCCTCCCACATACTTCACCCCGCATTTCAGTGGCTCCCCTCCAGGCGGCGCCTCCGCTGCATCGCCCCCCCGGACTACTCCATACTCCTGTTACATTGTTTACATCCACTGTCAACACTTTACACTGACACTTTATATTTAATTTATACCACTATAGTCACTCTATTTTACATTTTTTGTGATATTCTTATATTTATATATTTTTTTGTACATACGAGACATGCCTCATTTATCTGCTTTTATTATATTATTCTATCTGGTACTTTCAACGTCTTGCTGCTCAGTTGTTCTTGCAATTGCCACTCAGGGTTAAATAAAGTTTCTCTGAATCTTAATCTGAATCTGAATTTAACTGTATTCACCAAATCAATGAGTGGATGTGCCAGAATTTTCTCCAGCTAAATGCAGAAAAGACAGAGGTGATCATTTTTGCCCCTAAAAAAAAATCTGTCTAAACAAGACATGGAAAAACTTATTCATGCATTCATTTTCAGTAGGTTGAATTATTGCTATGGCATCTTTACAGGCCTTAACAAGAAACCAATCAGGCAGCTGGAGCTGATCCAGAACGCTGCCGCCAGAGTCCTTACAAACAACAGTAAACTGGACCATATTACACTGGTCATGAAATCACTACACTGACTTCCAGTGAGTCAAAGGATAGAGTTTAAAATCTTACTGCTGGTCTACAAAGCACTGAATGGTCTTGGACCAAAATACATGGTTGATCTGTTAGTTCCTTATGAAGCTCCCAGACCCCTTAGGTCTTCTGGATCTGGCTTGTTGTGTGTCCCTAGGGCTGAATGATTTTTGAAAATAATCTAATTGCGATTTTTTTCCTCAATATTGCGATTGCGATTTAATATGCGATTATTTTTTCAAGGTCCTATTCTCATGTATTTTTCAACTACACAAGCAATAAATTGGTCTGTTTTATAATAAACAATGTCAGATTTATTTAAAGCACAGATTACAACAATAAAGAAAACAAATCTGTGGCTTTACCCAGTACTGGAGTTGAGGGGGGATGAGGGGGGATGAGGGGGTGGCATCCCCCCTGAAATAAAAACGGTCCAAATCATCCCCCCTGAAATAAAAACGGTCCAAATCATCCCCCCCTGAAATAAAAACGGTCCAAATCATCCCCCCTGTAAAACTGCCATCCCCCCTTTCCATCCCTTATGTCATTTCATCAATGAATGTGGTTTTACTGCTATTTCAACATTTAGAGTCATCACCAGAAAAATAACACCAGAAAAATAACTTATTTGACAATTTTCACCTGTTTCAAGTAAATTTTCACTTGAAATAAGTAGAAAAATCTGCCAGTGGGACAAGATTTATCTTCTCATTACAAGTAAAAAATTCTTGTTCCACTGGCAGACTTTTCTACTTATTTTAATTGAAAATCTACTTGAAACAGGTGAAAATTGTTGTTTTTTCCAGTGATGAGTCTTGTTTTAAGTGTAATGAGATTCTTTTACTAAAATGAGACATTTTAACTAGAAATAAGACAAATATTCTTGTTAAGATTTTGAGTTTTTGCAGTGATCTATTTTACTTATCCTGTGAAGGACAGAGTCATATTGATAAGTTCAGAAAACTGTTTTGGTCACTGCTATTATTTGTAATATATTATATTATTTGTAATCAGCAAAAATTATCTGTCCCAATATGATAAAATCCACCATCCCCCTGATTTCTTTTTTTTTTTTTTTACAACTCGAGTACTGGCTTTACCTCTAACCCAATCGCACGACACCAAACCGGGTTAAACTTTAGCCAAAACGAGGCGTAGTTTAATAGAAAAACACAGAAAAACTCCCACAGGGAACAAAAAAAACTTCCTCACAGGAAACTCAGAACTTCTTCACAAATAACTCAAAAATCACAGAGAAAAAAAAATACCAGCAAACTAACAAACAAACCAACAAAGCTCAGAGTTAACAAAACGAACCAGCAATGAACTCGCAGCCCCGCTCTCCTCCTGATGGGCTGCAGGTGTGATTTAAAGCTGATTTATGGTTCCGCGTTACACCAACGCAGGGTATGCAGTATGTACGGCGCGCAACGCTTTTGTTTACTCAAGTGTACTCTTAAATTAAATACTTATCTGCTGGACTCTACTGCCCTTATTTTTAACAGCTTGTGCTTTTTATTATTTTACTTATTTCTTATCATCTTATTCATAATTTTATTCAATCTTATTTGTTATTTACTGTCTAATTATGTCTTGCCGCTTTTAATGTCAATGTAAAGCACTTTGAATTACCTTGTGTTGAATTGTGCTATATAAATAAACTTGCCTTGCCTTGTTATAATCCTATCTTTTTGTCCCTTTTTGTTATTCCAGAACTCCCACAAGAAAATGTTTGTAAGGTGGAGGAGGACGGGGTTTTCAGTGACCAGCACCTGGATAACCTGGAGAGGATCTGCAGCCCAGACCAGGAGGAACCAGGGCATCCACAGACTACAGAACTGGAGGAAGACTCCAGCGGTCAGGAGATGAAGCACGAGGACGTAGAGGTGGATGTCTCATTGGTCAATGTCGCTGATGTGAAAGTTGAAAATGGTGAACCAGGACCAAACTGTGACCAGCTGCTGTTGCACACTTCTCCTGAAGCTCAAAACAAAGATGAGGAAGGGACTGAAAGTTTACGCTCAGACTCCAGTAAAACTGCACATCCGGAACCATTGAGACGACACGGTGACCACGAAGATGCTGCTGTCCCGTCAGACAGCAACTGTAAATCAAAGCTGACCAGGACCCACACGGGGAAGAAGGTATTTTCTTGCAGCACTTGCAGGAAAGAGTTCAGTAAAAGTAGTAGTTTAAAGAATCACATGATGATCCACACTGGTGAAAGGCCGTACCTGTGCAAAACCTGCGGAAAATCGTTTACTAAATCATCAGATCTTAAACGCCACATAACCACGCACACGGATGAGAAGCCCTACATCTGCGAAACATGTGGAAAAAGTTACAGAGAACGTTACAAACTGGTGGTTCACTCGAGGATCCACGCGGGCGAGGAGCCCTACATCTGCAAAACATGTGGAAAAAGTTACAGAGAACGTTACAAACTGGTGATTCACTCGAGGATCCACACCGGTGAAAGGCCGTACCTGTGCAACATCTGCAACAACGCCTTTACTAATTTATCACATCTTAAACGCCACAAAACCATGCACACAGGCGAGAAGCCCTACATCTGCAAGACATGTGGAAAAAGTTACAAGAAAAATTCCTACCTGGTGAGGCACTCGAGGAACCACACCGGTGAAACGCCGTACCTGTGCAACACCTGTGGAAAAACCTTTACTAATTTATCGGATCTTAACCACCACATGGACACGCACACGGGCGAGAAGCCCTACATCTGCAAAACATCTGGAAAGAGTTGCAGGCTACTTTCCTTCCTGGTGATTCACCCGAAGATCCACACTGGTGAAACGCCGTACCTGTGCAACACCTGCAGCAAAACCTTTACTAATTTATCGGATCTTAACCGGCACATAACCACGCACACTGGTGAGAAGCCCTACGTTTGCAAAACATGTGGGAAAAGTTACAAGAAAAATTCCAACCTGGTGATTCACACGAGGATACACAACGGCGAAAGGCCGTACTTGTGCAACATGTGTGGAAAAACCTTTACTGATTCACGGTTTCTTAACCGCCACATAAACACGCACACAGGCGAGAAGCCCTACATCTGCGAAACATTTGGAAAAAGTTACACAGAACGTTCCGCCCTGGTGGTTCACTCGAGGACCCACACCGGCGAAAAGCCGTACCTGTGCAACACCTGCGGAAAAACCTTTACTGAATCATCAGTTCTTAAACAGCACATAACCACGCACACGGGTGGGAAGCGATATTTGTGCAAGACGTGCAACAAAGGTTTTGGCCGCAGAATGGATTTGCTGAGTCACATGAAAAATCACCCGGAGAAGTCTGGTGACTCGTGACATATGAAGTTCATGTTGTCGTCCTCCGGGGGCAGCTGTCCACTCCTGTCTGACCCACAGAAGAAGAACCCGCAGAAGTCCAACCACCACCTCCTGTGGCTGATGAGCCTAATCCCCTCCCCACAAGGGTTGCAGGTTCAACCCGGATTTATGCTTCTCCGTCAACTTGACGCAGAGGGAACGATGTGGTTGTGTACACTTTTTAAAGTTCTGCATTGAGGTTGTTTGAATCCCTGTTCCTTCTTAAAATCATTAGAATTTGTTGCTGTTGGTAACTTGCCGTCTCCACGGTGCAAATAAAGAGCTGTTAGTATTTGCTGAAGTTTCTTTAAACCTGACAGTTTATTTCGTTCATCTACAAAGCCTCTCTCACACGTCCTTTTTCCCTTCTGTTTCTTCTTCACTCACATTCTCTTTGTAAAGTTAATCTGCAGCTCCATGTTGTTAAACTCTCTCCATCTAATCTGTTCTGAGGTTAGTCCAGTGCTTCTCAATCCTGGTCCTCGTGGGCCCCTGTCCTGCATGTTTTAGATGTTTCCCTGCACCAACACACCTGACTCTAATTAATGGTCCTAATTGTCTTGTCACCAAGGTCTGCACAACTCTGTTGATGACACATGTACTTTTATCACGGTGTGCTGAAGCAGGGTAGCATCTAAAACATGCAGGACAAGGGCCCACGAGGACCAGGATTGAGAAACACTGGGTTAGTCCAAGTTTGATATTTTTACGTGTTGAGTTTTTACAACGTTCCTCTGAAAAACATGAAGAATCTTCAGAGAAACGAGGACAAAAGAAGAAACGCAACCATCAACACGTCAGAAACAGAACAGCCAACCATCTGTCCCCATTTTATAAACTTTAATGTCTGCAGCATTAAACAAAAAACCTTGAAGATTTCAGAAGTCAGTGCAGTCAGATACGGTTTGCTTTTATTTCCCCTTTAAAATGTTTTTATTGATTTAGAAAACAAGAACATTTGGTTTAAATGAATGAGGAAATGAGTGTGATGTGGGATAAACATCACGATACTTGAGTCACGATACAATACGATATTGCAGTATCCAGATTTTGCGATATATTGTGATAATATACATAGTTCGCTGAAAACTGTGAAAGGCTTCATCCATTTTAAAATCTGAGCTGCACGTACATCAGATTATCGTGATAATTCATGGGACAATCTAGTCAAAACAATGCAATTCAAATGATCCATGCTGTGTTATTGTAACTATACAAGCTAATGTTACAACATATTTGTGTACGTTTTTCACATTATTTACATAATATGAAATTAACAATATTATTGAATCACATGTATAAAATCAAGTTGTACTAGATTTACAACTCGTCTGACACATGATTTATTCTAAAGCTGATGTTGAGATCCGTGTTGAAGCTGCAGATCTGCAGGTTAGAGAGCAGGAAGAAGAGGGAGGATCATCGGGATCAGATTCCAGGAAGAGGACACACTTTGGATTTAACCCTTTTATATCAGACATCCGTTTACAAGTAAATGTCTTTTTACCTCAACTCATATTTAGTTAGAAATAATCATGAAAAATGTAATTAAGTTTTCATTTTAGATGGATGAATTATTTTATTGTTTATAATTCTGGAATATTACACTCTCCATATGTAGAAAGAGCAGCAGTGCCCCCTGGTGGTGAGTTATAAAAGCTCAACATAAACCCAAGAGTGAACAATCTGTCTTAATAATAATAATAATAATAAAAACTCAACGATGCCATAAGGAAAAGTTCAAGACAGACTAATTATCCACAATATTTAACCAATAAGGATGAAGTCATTAATGATATGAATGAGGTGGTTAATAATTTTAACAGGTATTTTGTGAGTGTTGGACCAAAGCAGAAAAATGTGTGATCCTGGATCAGCTGATGGATGGAAGGAAACATTAATAAGTAGAAATCCAGATTCAATTTTTCTCACAGCTGTGGAGGAGAGAGAAATCATAGATATTGTAAGTAAATGTAAAAACAAGGTGTCAACTGACTGTGGTGATATGACAATAGTCAAAAAGGTTATTGATGGATTGTTAACTGACATACAGCTGTAATCAGTCACTCAGAACTGGGACATTTACAAAAAAAATGAAAACTGCAAAAGTCATCCCACTGTACAGAACTGGAGACAGACACCAATTCACTAATTACAGGCCTGATTCTTTACTCCCAACATTTTCTAAGATCTTAGAAAACGTATTTATTTACAGGTTGGACAAATTAATGCCAATCAAAAGGCCACGCCCCTAATTACGCATTAAACTTCTTGCTTTATATAATTCCAACCTGCCACAATACGAGGAAAAAGAGGCTTCAAACCCCTGCAGAAAACCTGTGGGTGATTCATGCATGAATGAACCGTCATTCTGAGTTTGGGGGTTAGTTTGGGATCTTTATTCCCTCTAGTGGTTAAATGTTGGAAACTGCAGCTTTAAATGTGTCTTGTATATCTATATATTTCACACCAAAATCAGTTTGATAGTTTGATAGTTTGATCAGTTTGATATTTAAATGATTTGATGTCTCAAATACTTACCATGTGTATTATTTTGAAGCCCATTGCAATAAAAGTTTCTTAACAACATACATTTTTTATGACAAATAATAAAGAACACATGAATTAAAAAATATTTTTCTTTTATTTATTGATATTAACAATCAGAAGCTTATCATATAAATTGTGTCAGCTCTCATTGTGTCATAAAAAATAAAACTCCTTCTAAACCTTCTTGCTTGTGTTGTTTTCTCAGATGTAAATCACTTTGGATGAAAGCGTCTGCTAAATGACAGAAGTCGTAGTAAACCAGTGAAAAAATGTATGCATTTTGTTCTAATTACTTTAGTTGGTAAATGAAATACTTACTGTGACTGCGAGAAGGAACTATGTCATTTGTTCAGACTCCACTGCAGCCCTTCAGAGTTTGACTTCAAATAAAACAATAAGAGAAGATCTAGTGTTGGAAATATTAATGGTGTTGTGGAGGTTATGCAGAACTGGAATTACTGTGCAGTTTTGTTGGGTTCCTGCCCACATGGGTGTTGATGGCAATGAGAAAGCAGACAATATTGCTAAAAGAGCATTGAAATTGAGTAGTGAGGTAATTATGGAAATTCCTTTTGGTAAAGGTGAAGCAAAATCATGAATTAGAAAGGCAGTGAGGGATTCATGGCAGAAGGTGTGGGACAACGGTGTAAAAGGGAGACATTTTTATAACATACAGAAGTCAATTAACGTGAAGGTTTTCAAAGGAAAGTGTAGGAGAGAGGAAGTCATCATTTCTAGATTAAGATTAGGTCATACTAGTTTAAAATCAACTCTGTATTTAATGTCAAAGTCTGTGTCTGATAAATGTGATGAGTGTGATGTCACAGAGAATGTAGAGCATGTGATTCTTAAATGTGGCAAGTATGAGGTAGAAAGGAACGCTTTAAGAGACAGGATGTACGAGCTGGGACGGGAATGGAGTTTAGTAGGTTATTAGGGAGGAGTGAGGTGATGAGGGATTGTTATAAGGAAATCCTTGTCTTTCTTAAAGATGCAGGGATAGATAATACGATTTAAATGTGGTTATCTTATTTTATTTAGGTATTTCCTTTTTTCCCCCCTTTAAGTTAGACTGTAACCTGGTGTAATAATGATCCTGATGTTACACACTCCGGTACAGCAGGTGGCGGTAGAACCTAATAACGTTGGTTGTGATCCGCCATTAAACCTAGAGAAGAAGAAGGAGAGGACGGTTCTGTTGTTTCCTTTCTTTTTCCTCTTCAACAATGTCTAAGGTGAATCATCTGAGAGAGTTTATCGGTCAGCGACTAACAGCAGCTGCTGTAGAAATATTGTCAGTGTTTGAAAAAAGCATCTTGGAGTATGAAGAAGAGCTCGACCGTCAGCGCAGACTGTTGGACCTCGCCTGGAAACCTGAAATCAGACTCCACAGAGTCGGTACGTAACCCTGGAAAGTTGAATGAATGAACACATGAGTATGACTCCTACAAGATCCCTTTGTTTCCAGTTAAAAGCCGTGGTGATGAAGCAAACCAACTAAATGGGAAACTCCCCAGCTCAAGCAGCTGCTGATGTGGGATTCGGAAACATCCCGAACTAACTTGTTGTTCTGTTTACTTGGTGCTGCCTTTCATGCTCCATTCACACTCTGGACCAGACTCATATTTCACACTTTATCAATGAATTAATTATTTTTATTTGGAATATGTATATAAAAAATAAAAAATAAACAGTAACATCTTCATATTCACATGTGTTGGAAAAAAGGAGTAGAAGAAGTCTACACTTTTTCCTAGTTCCTACCCCTTTATAACTCTATGAATTTACATTATTGCTATTATTATATCTACACAATATCTATATAAATATAGTCTATATAAATACTACGTAAACATGCCTATTACCACATAATTATCCATATAAGTATTTAGAAAATATAAATATTACATAAATATTATATAAATATATAGAAAATACAAATATTTTATAAATCTATATAACTACATAAATATCCATATATATATATATATATATATATATATATATATATATATATATATATATATATATATATATATGCTACATACCTAACAAATACATAACATCTATTACATAATTATAACTCCCTCTCAACATATAATATATACTACATAAATATCCACATAAATATCTAAACATATCTTAAGCAAGTATAATATACCATTTTTCCCTATTTTATTTGTTTCTCACACTCGTTACCCCATTTCCTCTTCCATATACCTGTTTATAAATAATTGTTTGTATCTCTTTTTAAACAGATTTATGTTAGTACTTTTCATTTCCAGCTCCAAACTGTTCCACAGAGTCTCCACAGTTCCATATGCACATGCTGCACATTGTTGTTCCTACTTTATGTTTTCTTTATGTTTACTTTATTTCACAAAATAATACTGACAATTTGATGTTTTACCAGAATCCTTAAAGGTATAGGCCCAATCCCAATACTCCCCCTACTTTTCTTCACTCGCCCTTCTTTTCTTTACTAACCCAAAAGAAGGGACAGATTTTAGGGCACTTGAAATCTTCCCAGGGGTCTGTCCCAATACTCCCACTACCCCTCGTTTTCATCCCTACCCTAAACAGGAAGCTGAGAGCTAAAAGCTGTTTTAATTTCAGCTGTAGCGCTGTTAATATGCCACTTTATTAAGTTTTAATATTTTTTCAGGCGTAAAAGTAACCGTTAAGATCCCCAACCTGGGCTCAGTTTATCCAAATATTGTAATAGACTTTTTAAGAAATTTGATCTGATGTTTTCGGCGATGATGAGACCGCGGAGCAGCAGCAGCGGCAACCTCAGCCGGAGTACAGACCTGATCGCGCTGCACCGTCCCGGGGGAGAAACCTGCAGCTCTGTTGAGAATTACCACTGGCTGAAATAAATCTCTCTCTCTCTCTCTCTGTCTCTGTCTCTGTCTCTGTCTCTGTCTCTGTCTCTCTCTCTCTCTCTCTCTCTCTCTCTCTCTCTCTCTCTCTCTGTCTCTCTCTGTCTCTGTCTCTGTCTCTGTCTCTGTCTCTGTCTCTGTCTCTCTCTCTCTCTCTCTGTCTCTGTCTCTCTCTCTCTCTCTCTCTCTCTCTCTCTCTCTCTCTGTCTCTGTCTCTGTCTCTGTCTCTGTCTCTGTCTCTGTCTCTCTCTCTCTCTCTCTCTCTCTCTCTCTCTCTCTGTCTCTCTCTGTCTCTGTCTCTGTCTCTGTCTCTGTCTCTGTCTCTCTCTCTCTCTCTCTGTCTCTCTCTCTCTCTCTCTCTCTCTCTCTCTCTCTCTCTCTGTCTCTGTCTCTGTCTCTGTCTCTGTCTCTGTCTCTGTCTCTCTCTCTCTCTCTCTCTCTCTCTCTCTCTGTCTCTGTCTCTGTCTCTGTCTCTGTCTCTGTCTCTGTCTCTGTCTCTCTCTCTGTCTCTGTCTCTGTCTCTGTCTCTCTCTCTCTCTCTCTCTCTCTCTCTCTCTCTCTCTCTCTCTCTCTCTCTGTCTCTGTCTCTGTCTCTGTCTCTCTCTCTCTCTCTCTCTCTCTCTCTCTGTCTCTCTCTGTCTCTGTCTCTGTCTCTGTCTCTGTCTCTCTCTCTCTCTCTCTCTCTCTGTCTCTGTCTCTCTCTCTCTCTCTCTCTCTCTCTCTCTCTCTGTCTCTGTCTCTGTCTCTGTCTCTGTCTCTCTCTCTCTCTCTCTCTCTCTCTGTCTCTGTCTCTGTCTCTGTCTCTGTCTCTGTCTCTCTCTCTCTCTCTGTCTCTGTCTCTGTCTCTGTCTCTGTCTCTGTCTCTCTCTCTCTCTCTCTCTCTCTCTCTCTCTCCTCCTCTCTCTCTCTCTGTCTCTGTCTCTGTCTCTGTCTCTCTCTCTCTCTCTCTCTCTCTCTCTCTCTCTCTCTCTCTTTCTCTCTCTCTCTCATAAAAAAAAACAGTAACTGGTTGAAATAAACCATTACCAAATCTCAGTATCATTTATGAAATATTTTTTTCTCTCGTCTTTGGAAGAAAATCCATTTAAAAATGGTTCAACAGTGACACCTGCAGGCCACAGCAGGCAAGAGGAGAAAGAGCAGTCTGTGTGAGGAGAAGGGGGGTCTAAGGGAGGCTGGGGGGCTTCTGTCCTCCGGGGGAGGGTTCTCCTTCCATTCACTCAATGCATTAATTTTTTTTTTCATGCTAATCTGTGATTGGCCGAAATCACGACGGGGGCAAGTGTTGAAACAACAGGATTGAATAAAATTATGTTGTTAAGAAATCTTGTAAGCCATTCTTTTACTGCTTAATTTTCGTTGGATATAAGAAAATAGGGATAAGTAATCAACTAATATAAAATAACATGACGCCGTGGGTTGGTTTTCCTGCCGTCCTCCCCAATTTTTTCAGTCACCATCCGCCACTTTTATATATATATATATATATATATATATATATATATATATATATATATATATATATATATATATATATATATATATATGTATATGTATATATATGTATATGTATATATCTCCAGTAATCGAGTTGTAAAAAAAAAAAATCAGAGGGGATGGAGGATTTTATCATATGGGGACAGATAATTTGTGCTGATTACAAATAATATAATATATTACAAATAATATCACTGACCAAAACACCTGCAGAAATACTGCAGGAATGACATAGCAGCAGTTAAATGCAGCCTTCTGTAAGCTTTAAATATCCACTGGGCTTACATCAAATACATCAAAACACAACAATAAAAAACAGTTTTCTGAACTTATCAATATGACTCTGTCCTTCACAGGATAAGTAACATGGATCACTGCAAAAAAAATCTCATTACACTTAAAACAAGACTCATCACTGGAAAAAAACATTTTTCACCTGTTTCAAGTAGATTTTCACTTAAAATAAGTAGAAAAATCTGCATGTGGAACAAGATTTTATAGCTTGTAATGAGAAGATAAATCTTGTCCCATTGGCAGATTTTTCCTACTTATTTCAAGTGAAAATTTACTTGAAAAGGTGAAAATTGTCAAATAAGTTATTTTTCTGGTGTTATTTTTCTCGTGATGACTCTAAATGTTGAAATAGCAGTGAAACCACATTCATTGATGAAATGACATTCCATCATTTCTTTGAGGGTATCCCTCCTGCCATTAATAAGATCAGCCAAGGAGCAGACCGCATCATCTGAGCCAAACCCGATTTCTTTATTCGCTTGAAATAAAGATGGTTTCTTTGGAAGTGGAGGCTTACTTGGTGTTACAGGCAGGGGTGGGAATTCACCGTCGAAGTTTGTTTGCCGGTTTCAGTCCATCCCGCTGCTGTAACCGTGGCCGCTAGCTGGGAAGCTAGTGTTAGCCTCGTTGTCGGGTCCGTTACAATTGGATCGTTTTAGTCCGGTCTTTTTGGACATTTTAGATGTATTCGTTCGGTCTTCTGAAAGAAGTATGTGTTAACTTTCTCAAAGGTACTATGCCAGCTGTGTTTTCACAGATTGACAGTTAAAATGTGCTTCAAAACAGGTTTGGTGCCGAGAGCTCGATAAGTTGTGACTATTCACTCCGCCATCTTGCCCAACCCTTCCAGTTAGATCGTTATATATGACGCGGAAGAAGCCATTTCTAGAACAACAACTTTATTCTTCAACTGTCTCGATACCAACGCAGTAACACAAGAGTACAGTCACAGTGCCGCCTAATGGTCACACAGAGTAATGCACTTGTTTTCAAGTAACTACATAGATGAAGGGGAAGACCGAAGGTTCAGGACAAACTTTAAACCTCACAAATACAACCAAACAATCAACACTGGGAAGCACTTTTGACTTGTTAAAATCCAATCGTTTTGTCCCTTTTTGTAATTCCAGAACTCCCACAAGAAAATGTTTGTAAGGTGGAGGAGGACGGGGTTTTCAGTGACCAGCACCTGGATAACCTGGAGAGGAGCTGCAGCCCGGACCAGGAGGAACCAGGGCATCCACAGACTCCAGAACTGGAGGAAGACTCCAGCGGTCAGGAGATGAAGCACGAGGACGTAGAGGTGGATGTCTCATTGGTCAATGTTGCTGATGTGAAAGTTGAAAATGGTGAACCAGGACCAAACTGTGTCCAGCTGCTGTTGCACACTTCTCCTGAAGCTCAAAACAAAGATGAGGAAGGGACTGAAAGTTTACGCTCAGACTCCAGTAAAACTGCAGATCTGGAGCCAATGAGACGACACGGTGACCACGAAGATGCTGCTGTCCCGTCAGACAGCAACTGTAAATCAAAGCTGACCAGGACCCACACGGGGAAGAAGGCGTTTTCTTGCAGCACTTGCAGGAAAGAGTTCAGTAAACGTAATATTTTAGTGGATCACATGAAGATCCACACTGGTGAAAGGCCGTACCTGTGCAACACCTGCGGAAAATCGTTTAGACAATCATCAACGCTCAAGAACCATAAAATGATCCACACGGGCGAGAAGCCGTACCTGTGCAACACCTGCGGAAAGTCGTTTAGAAACTCAGCAACGCTCAAGGACCATACAATGATCCACAGGGGCGAGAAGCCCTACATCTGCAAAACATGTGGAAAAAGTTACAGACTACGTTCCACCCTGGTGGTTCACTCGAGGATCCACACCGGTGAAAGGCCGTACCTGTGCAACACTTGTGGAAAAACCTTTACTAATTTATCGGATCTTAAACGCCACATAGACACGCATACGGGCAAGAAGCGGTATTTGTGCAAGACGTGCAACAAAGGTTTTAGCCGCAGAATTGGTTTGCTGAGTCACATGAAAATTCACCCGGAGGAGAAGTCTGGTGACTCGTGACAAATGAAGCTCATGTTGTCGTCCTCCGGGGGCAGCTGTCCACTCCTGTCTGACCCACAGAAGAAGAACCCGCAGAAGTCCAACCACCACCTCCTGTGGCTGATGAGCCTAATCCCCTCCCCACAAGGGTTGCAGGTTCAACCCGGATTTATGCTTCTCCGTCAACTTGACGCAGAGGGAACGATGTGGTCGTGTACTTTTTTTTAAAGTTCTGCATTGTGTTTGTTTGAATCCCTGTTCCTTCTTAAAATCGTTATTTGTTGCTGTTGGTAACTTTCCGTGTCCACGGTGTAAATAAAGAGCTGTTAGTATTTGCTGAAGTTTCTTTAAACGTGACAGTTTATTTCGTTCATCTACAAAGCCTCTCTCACACGTCCTTTTTCCCGTCTGTTTCTTCTTCACTCACATTCTCTTTGTAAAGTTAATCTGCAGCTCCATGTTATTAAACTCTCTCCATGTACTCCGTTCAGAGGTTATATATTGCGATGTTATACATAGTTTGCTGAAAACTGTAAAAGGCTTTATGTATTTTAAAATCTGAGCTGCACGTACATCAGATTATCGTGTAATTCATGGGACAAACTAAGTCAAAACAATGCAATTCAAATGATCCATGCTGTTATTGTAACTATACAAGCTAAAGTTACAACATATTTATGTACGTTTTTCACATTATTTACATAATATGAAATTAACAATATTATTTAATCACATGTATAAAATAAAGTTATCTAAATGTACAACTGGTCTGCCACATGATTTCTTCTAAAGCTGATGTTGAGATCCGTGTTGAAGCTGCAGATCTGCAGGTTGGAGAGCAGGAAGAAGAGGGAGGATCATCGGGATCAGATTCCAGGAAGAGGACACACTTTGGATTTAAACCTTTTATATCAGACATCAGTTTAGAAGTAAATGTCTTTTTACCTCAACTCATATTTAGTCAGAAATAATCATGAAAAGTGTAATTACGTTTTCATTTTAGATGAATTATTATATTGTTTATAATTCTGGAATATTACACTCTCCATATGTAGAAAGAGCAGCAGTGCCCCCTGGTGGTGAGTTATAAAAGCTCAACATAAACCCAAGATTGAACAATCTATAAGCAACCAAAATATTAACCATAAGCTCCTTTATTAATGACACATCTGTGCATTATATCAGCAAAACAAAACAATCACGAATTATAGGAGGCTTAGAAGTTCCATCTGAAATGCAAAGTCCTCACTTATTCAAATGAAAAAAAATTCAGGCGAATCCTAGAAGCCTAATGATGTAAACAAGTCCTCTATACAATGGAGGTTAATAATAATGTGACAAACATTAACACTGTGCAACACTGGCAAAAAATCTGAAGTAAACATCTCCAACAGAGATTAACATGTACAAACACTATGCATCGTTAACCAACTAAAAAAAGGCTACCAAGCTTCTTAAACTTAAATGCAATATGTTCTAGTGGTTAAATGTTGGAAACTGCAGCTTTAAATGAGTCTTGTATATCTATATATTTCACACCAAAATCAGTTTAATAGTTTGATAGTTTGATATTTAAATGTTTTGTCTCAAAGACTTACCATGTGTATTATTTTGAAGCCCATTGCAATAAAAAGTTTCTTAACAACATAAATGTTTTATAACAAATAAAGAACACATGAATTAAAAAATATTTTTCTTTTATTTATTGATATTAACAATCAGAAGTTTATCATATAAATTGTGTCAGCTCTCGTTGTGTCGGAAAAAATAAAACTCTTTCTAAACCTTCTTGCTTGTGTTGTTTTCTCAGATGTAAATCACTTTGGATAAAAGCGTCTGCTAAATGACAGAAGTCGTAGTAAACCAGTGATGAAAAGAATGTTGTATGCATTTTGTTCTAATTACTTTCGTTGGTAAATGAAATACTTACTGTAACTGCGAGAAGGAACTATGTCATTTGTTCAGACTCCACTGCAGCCCTTCAGAGTTTGACTTCAAATAAAACAATAAGAGAAGATCTAGTGTTGGAAATATTAATGGTATTGTGGAGGTTATGCAGAACTGGAATTACTGTGCAGTTTTGTTGGGTTCCTGCCCACATGGGTGTTGATGGCAATGAGAAAGCAGACAATATTGCTAAAAGAGCATTGAAATTGAGTAGTGAGGTAATTATGGAAATTCCTTTTGGTAAAGGTGAAGCAAAATCATGAATTAGAAAGGCAGTGAGGGATTCATGGCAGAAGGTGTGGGACAACGGTGTAAAAGGGAGACATTTTTATAACATACACAAGTCAATTAACGTGAAGGTTTTCAAAGGAAAGTGTAGGAGAGAGGAAGTCATCATTTCTAGATTAAGATTAGGTCATACTAGTTTAAAATCAACTCTGTATTTAATGTCAAAGTCCGTGTCTGATAAATGTGATGAGTGTGATGTCAAAGAGAATGTAGAGCATGTGATTCTTAAATGTGGCAAGTATGAGGTAGAAAGGAACGCTTTAAGAGACAGGATGTACGAGCTGGGACGGGAATGGAGTTTAGTAGGTTATTAGGGAGGAGTGAGGTGATGAGGGATTGTTATAAGGAAATCCTTGTCTTTCTTAAAGATGCAGGGATCGATAATAAGATTTAAATGTGATTATCTTATTTTATTTAGGTATTTCCTTCTTTTTTTCCCCCCTTTAAGTTAGACTGTAACCTGGTGTAATAATGATCCTGATGTTACACACTCCGGTACAGCAGGTGGCGGTAGAACCTAATAACGTTGGTTGTGATCCGCCATTAAACCTAGAGAAGAAGAAGGAGAGGACGGTAAATCATCGTGGAGTGGCAGAAGGAGTGGGAGGAAGGAAATAAAGGAAGGCATTTGTTTTCAGTAATGGGGAAAGTGACAGATTCAGTGAACACCGGAGGAAGAGGGAGGAGAAAGGAAGAGGTCATTTTCTCCAGGTTAAGGATTGGGCATACTGCTCTTAATAGCACGCTGCACGTCATGGGAAAACATCAAAATGGACTATGCTCCGAGTGTCAAGCACCTGAGACAGTACAACATGTGCTTATTTGCTGCAGGAGATACCACAGGGAAAGAGCTGAGCTAGTGGCGGAGCTGCAAGAAGTGGGTGTGAAAGAAGTTACAGTTAGAAGTATTTTGGAAGGGGGATCAAGTGGAAGAGGGAGGCGGAGTTTGTTTAAATTTTTAAATAATACTGGTCTGATGAGGAGAATATGAGTTCCTGAAAGATCCAGAAGATGGCAGCAATGCAACTAACTGGATGCAAGCTGCCGTTAAACCCCAAAGAAGAAGAAGAAGAAGAAGAGAGGACGGTTCTGTTGTTTCCTTTCTTTTTCCTCTTCAACAATGTCTAAGGTGAATCATCTGAGAGAGTTTATCGGTCAGCGACTAACAGCAGCTGCTGTAGAAATATTGTCAGTGTTTGAAAAAAGCATCTTGGAGTATGAAGAAGAGCTCGACCGTCAGCGCAGACTGTTGGACCTCGCCTGGAAACCTGAAATCAGACTCCACAGAGTCGGTACGTAACCCTGGAAAGTTGAATGAATGAACACATGAGTATGACTCCTACAAGATCCCTTTGTTTCCAGTTAAAAGCCGTGGTGATGAAGCAAACCAACTAAATGGGAAACTCCCCAGCTCAAGCAGCTGCTGATGTGGGATTCGGAAACATCCCGAACTAACTTGTTGTTCTGTTTACTTGGTGCTGCCTTTCATGCTCCATTCAGACTCTGGACCAGACTGAGATTTCACACTTTATGTATGAATTATTAATGAATTAGTTAATTAATTTTTATTTCGAACATGTATATAAAAAATAAACAGTAACATCTTCATATTCACATATGTTGGAAAAAAGGAGTAGGAAGAAGTCTACACTTTTTCCTAGTTCCTACCCCTTTATAACTCTATGAATTTACATTATTGCTATTATTATATCTACACAATATCCATATAAATATAGTCTATATAAATACTATGTAAAACATGCCTATTACCACATAATTATACATATAAGTATATAGAAAATATAAATATTACATTAATATTATATCAATATATAGAAAATACAAATATTTTATAAATCTATATAAATATACACTATATAACTACATAAATATCCCTATATATATATATATATATATATATATATATATATATATATATATATATATATATATATATATATATATGCTACATACCTAATAAATATATAACATATATTACATAATTATAACTATCCCTCTCAACATATAATATATACTACATAAATATCCACGTAAATATCTAAACATATCTTAAGCAAGTATAATATACCATTTTTCCCCATTTTATTTGTTTCTCACACTCGTTACCCCATTTCCTCATCCATATACCTGTTTATAAATCCTTTTTTGTATCTTTTTTAAACAGATTTATGTTAGTACTTTTCATTTCCAGCTCCAAACTGTTCCACAGAGTCTCCACAGTTCCATATGCACATGCTGCACATTGTTGTTCCTACTTTATGTTTTCTAAAATGTAGTTCTCCCCTTAGATTATAGCCCCTTTCTCTCTCAGTGAACATTCCTCTGATATTTTTTGATAGTAGATTATTCCTTGCTTTGAACATTATTATTATTTCGTTTATTTCGGCATGTTTATATAGACACATTTCATCTCCAGAACATTATACATTGCATACTCAGCACATGACGAAAAGGGTACGGGAGAAGCTGACGCTTATCAAAGTCCCGCCCCGTTCTATGTAAGATTCATGATCACATCAACAACAGAATTCAGTAAGATACATAGTTTACCACATAGCAATTTGTCTAATTTCATCCTTCACAGTCCAGATAGCATGTATGTTTGTACACGTGTCCAGTCCACTCATCCTGATCACCGTTCCTGTGATTTACTACTGTGTCCACTGTTCAGTTATTTTTATGTCCAAGCCTCTTTTTGCATGCAATCCACTTTGCAATGGAGGTGCGTGTGTCAATGCAGATTTTGATTAGTCGCCGTCCTCTGGCTCTCTAGCCGCCTTTGCCCCCTCCGCTCGTACTGACTTCATCTCTTCCCGAGCTTTGGACACCTCCGACCATACATAGAGCTCAATGTCACACACACACATTTTATAGTGACTTTGTTTTGTTTCCATGTTTTGTTTCCATGCCAGGTGTTCCAGTGCTGAATTTCCCACATTTCCATTGTTTTGTACACATAGCCAGACATTGCCTTCCTGTACCTAGGTTTGATAATCCTTCAATAACAGTTTCTTTAACCCATGTTTGAAAACAGTTACATTTCTTGCTAACTTTAATTCATTGTTTAGGCTATTCCACATTTTCACACCAGCTACTGACAAACTATGGCTTCCCATCGTTGTCCTTATCTTTTTCTGTTGAAACTGCAGCAAGCTGCGCATGCTGTGAGGACCTTGACTAAGAGTGAACAATTTCTGAACATTTACTGGTAATGCCGCCTGTGTTGCTTTGTAAATTGTTTGTAGCATCTGAAAATGAAGTATCTCTCTCAGTTTTAGATATTTCGTCTTTATGAACAGTTCGTTCGTATGTGCCCTGGCTGGGACAGAATGAATGATGCGAAGCGCTTTTTTTTGCAATTTAAATATTGGTTCTGTAATTCCCTTGTAAGTGAAACCCCAATTTTCTACACAGTACCTCATATGTGGGACTATTAGTGCCGAATATATGGTCTTAAGCGAGTTTAAATTGAGAGATCTCTGCAATTTCCACAGAATAGACACACTCCTTGCCATCTTATTTTGAATTATTTTTACATGTGGTCGCCATGTCAAGAGGTCATCCACTAATATACCCAGAACCTTATGTTCCCTCACTCTTTCTATATTGTATCCATTAACTTGCAAGTTTATGCTTTTCTTTACATTATTTCTCCCAAATAACATGAATTTGGTCTTTGCCAGATTTAGTGATAATTTATTTATATTAAACCATGTATTTAGTTTTGTCATTTCTCTGTTAATCGCTTTTTCCAGTATATTCAAGTCGTTTCCTGAGCAGAAAATATTTGTATCATCAGCAAATAAAATAAGTTTTAATACATCAGATGTTTTGATTATGTCATTGATATATAGAGTAAATAGCTTAGGGCCTAAGACTGACCCCTGTGGGACCCCACAGACGACATCCAGGCATGTAGACGTATTTGTTCCCATCTGGACATATTGGACTCTACCAGATAGATAGCTTTTGATCCATCTTAAAGCTGTATCTCTGATACCGTAATCATATAATTTTTCAATCAAAATATCGTGATTTATAGTGTCAAAAGCTTTTTTGAGGTCAATAAAGATGCCTACTATATATAATTTGTGGTCAAGCGCATCTTTAATCAGTTCTAAGGACTCTGTGAGGGCAAGTGCTGTCGAATGTTGCTTTCTGAATCCGTATTGGCTATCACACAGGATGTTGTGTTCAGTCATGAACTTTTCCAATCTGCTATTATAGAGTTTTTCTAAAATCTTTGAACACTGCGGCAATAAGGAGACCGGGCGATAGTTTGTAGTCATATTTATATCACCACTTTTATACAATGGTAATACCTTTGCTATTTTCATCTTGTCTGGAAATACACCGGTTTTGAAGGATAAGTTACATATGTGCGTGAGTGGTGTTATAATTCCTTTTTGTACCGCCTTCAACAGTCTCATGTCAATTTCGTCTACATCTACTGAAGATTTAGATTTGCACTGTGTGAGGGCATTTACAACTTCTGCTTCAGTGACTGGTTCAAGTAACAGACATGAATTTTTAGTGATTGTATTCTTATCAGAGTCAAAATGGTCCCAGCGCA
The DNA here is from genome assembly GCF_033807715.1 of Cololabis saira. Classification (NCBI taxonomy): domain Eukaryota; kingdom Metazoa; phylum Chordata; class Actinopteri; order Beloniformes; family Belonidae; genus Cololabis; species Cololabis saira. The sequence continues at coordinate 46,993,366 of NC_084589.1, forward strand.
ATGGTGATTCAGGGATGTCCTTGGCCAGCTGTGGGCCAACATTTACAAAGAATTTATTGAATTGATCCACAATCAGCTTCCCCTCAGACACCGTCTCATTATCTATAATAAGGTGGTCTGGGAGTGTGACCTTTGGTTTCCGACCTGATATTGAATTCACTATACTCCAGAGTTTCTTGTTATGATTCTTGTTATCTGATAGTAGTTTTTCATAGTAATCCTTTTTTTGCTTTCTTAGTGCACTATTTATCTTATTTCTATATTTTTTATATTTGGATTCAGCTATTTCTGTTCTGTCTCTGAGAAATTGTTTATATAAAAGGTTTTTTTTCCTACATGCATTTACAAGTGATTTCGTAAGCCACGGTGTGGCTTTCTTTTTTGTTTTGTCTGTTATCTCCCTTGCAGAGCAATGTTTATGGTACAGTCCTGTGAGAGTCTTCAGGAATTCATCATACGCTTTGTTTGTTTCTGTTTCAGAGAGCACATGTCTCCATGTCTGTGTCAACAGCTGACTCTCCAATGCGTTCATATTCTTTTCATTTCTTATCCTAACTAACTTTCTTTTTTTCGTCTCGCTCTTTACAATATGATTCCACTCACACATTGCAAAGACTGGTAGATGATCAGAGATATCGCATATCAATAGTCCACTCACTGGATCTGCTTCTAAGACATTTGTAAATATATTGTCAATTAGTGTGGCACTATGTTTGGTAATTCTGCTGGCCATTGTAATTAAGGGATGCATACCTGCCGCATACATACTATTTAGAAAGTCATCTGTCCCAGCGTTGTTGTTTGGGTTTAGGATAACGATATTAAAGTCTCCACAAATGAAAACATTTTTATGCTTTGTCAGAGAGAGTAGTTCTGTCACACTATCACTGAATAATTCTAACTTTGAATCCGGGGCTCTATACAGACAGGATATTACAGTATTTCTCCCTTTACACATAGATAATTCTACAGTTATGCATTCCATTACATTGTCAATAGCTTTTGGCACATTTTCCAATATGACAAAATTAATGCTCTCTTTAATAAAAAGAGAAACTCCTCCACCAGTCTTTTTTTTTCTATTTTTACACACAAATTCATACCCACTTAAGATGAAGTTCATTCCCTTTTCTTCATTAATCCAGGTTTCTGACACCGCAATGATATCAAAGGATGTAGAAAATCCTTCCAAGTATTCCAATATGTGATCAAAATTTGCATATAAACTCCTGCTGTTGAAATGAATGATTGACAGCCTCTGATCCATCACAATGTCCTTATTGAACTGCTCCCTTGTATAATATCCACAATTTAGTGCTCTGCTGTAGTAGTAGTGTATATCCGGGTCAATTTCTTCATTCGAGTCTTCTGATCCAAGGTGTTGTTTTAAAGATAGGTTCCTTTTTTCATAATTGGCAATCCTGCCTTTAAGTTTATTCATCTTTGTTTTTTGTGAGTAGGTAATCCATTCTTTTTGTAGAGGTTTCATGGTGAGCTTTGACATATTAGCCGGTAAGTTTCTCCAACTCCTCTACCTCCCTGATCAGCACCGGTCTGGTATTTTCTGGCCCATTTTGTTTGATGTAGACTCTGCAGTTTGCCGTCCAGGTATTTTGTATTTTTCCAGCCTTCTTCAGTTGACGAGCTTTCCAGGCGATGGTGGCGTTTTTCTTGCTGAGATTCTCGTTTATAAACACACTGGTATTTTTCAGCTTACTGCCTTGTTTTAGCAGCGCTATTTTGTGTTTTCTGTTAGTGAATTTCAGCAGAACAGCCCTGTCTTCACGTTCTCCCACCTTTTTTTTCTTGGGCAGCAGTTGACATGTATCCACATGTTCAAGATCGATCTTAATGTTTTTGGAGGTTAGGAAATCCTGTACCTGCTTTTCCACAGATTGGATGTCTTCCTCCTTCATCTCCTCCTGTCCTCTCGTCGCTGCTGCATAGCTCCTGGGCTTGATCTCAATACCCGTAATGATCACATCATTTAGCTTGTTTTGTTGATCAAGCTCCTCCATTTTGTTGTTTAGAGCTATTATCAGCCCATCTTTTTTCTCATTTTCCTTTTTGAGGTGTTGAATCTCTTTCATCAGGCCTTGCATCCCTTGTAGTTGGCTCTTTATCTCCTTCAAGCATTCCAACTGAACCTCCAAGCCTTCCAGCTGAAGCTTTACTCCCTCCAGGGTCTCACCCATTTGGGTCAGGTCCTGTGGATTGAACTGGTTCCCCTTTTTTGGTGGCATTTTCCTTGGATTATCCGATTCTGTCGCTATTTGATACTTTTCGTATAGCTTTTCGCATAGCGGCTCAGTAGCCCGCTATTGTTATGTTTGAGCTTATCACTCCTTCGAGGCCAAGCTCACCAGCTGCGTCGAGGAGCTGTGTCTTGTCCCACGTCTAGCTCAGAATGAGCTAGACGCACATTATTTGCGCTGTTTTGTATTTAACCAGATCCATACATTTCTTAACCAGATCCATACATTTCTTTAGACTTAATCGTTTATTTAGTAGAAAAGATGCAGATCACAGTGGCTCCGTGTAAGATGTGAGATGACACTGGCAAAAAAAACGATCGTTGGAGGATGTTCATGTAGGAGTTCATATGCAGGACTTGTAGTTAGATTGTTACTTTTTTTTATTTATTCATTTTTTTTTCAAAAACTTTATTTCACAAAAACATGAAGTTTACAAATTATATATCTTCAACAGAACATAGAAATCACATTTCATGCCAGGGGGGATAAGAGTTTACAAGAAAACATTAAAATGAACACAGATATTAATAGTTTTGATCGCCTTTTGATGAAGAGAAAATTGAATGGAGTCGATGTTTGAGCTCATTGTAATAAGCAACAAAAGAGGGTTTTCTATGTGTAAATTTACATTTGTGAATGTGAAATTTTGCCAACAGTATGACGAGGTTAATAATGAATGTTTCATTGGGTTTTGCCTTAATCCTGTCAAAGTCATAGAGTCCAAACAACACATCCCTCCAAAACAACTTAAATTCTTCTTCAATATTGTTAACAATAAAATTACATATATCAATCCAGAGGTTTTGGACAATGGGGCAGAGTCAAAATAAATGAGTAATTGTTTCAATATTTACAGAACAGAAAGCACATTTCACATCAATGTCTATTTTAAACCTTTTAACAATATGATCATTAGAAGGATAAAATCTATGAATTATTTTAAACAATATTTCTCTAACTTTGTTGGTCAACAGGTATCGGTTGGGTAAGAGCCAGACCTTTTTCCAGCCAATATGATTCATGTACCTATTCCAGTGTGAGACCACATAAGGAACTGTGGTGACATCCTGTCTAAACAAGAATCTAATCAACTTATTGTTCTTACCACGGTTACAGGACAAACAGATTTTGCCAATTGGAGTATCAGTCAATGATAACAGGGATAATTGTTGGGTTTCCACTCTTGGTTGAGATCTAAAAAACATGCAAACACCAGAAGGGATTGCTCCAAATACTTTTGCAAAGTCGCCAGATGACACAGGAATATTGTATTCTGCTAGAAACTCATTATAGGAGTAGAGAAGACCGTCCCTGTTAAACAACTGAGCTACATATACAATGTTGTTATTAAACCAGTACTCAATAAATAGGGATTTATGTTTAAACAATATGTCTTTGTTGTTCCATATGAGGTATTTGTGGGGTGAAAAGTTGTGTTTGAAAATATGAGACCATGACAGGAAGGCCTGATGGTGAAAGGAAGACATTTTTATCGGGATTTTATCAATATTGTAGTTACAGGTAAAAAAAAAGTTTAATCCACCCAGTTTTGACAGAATATGGAAGGATATGACATTCCAGATAGAGTTAGGATTTTTGAAGAATTGTTTCAACCAATTGTATCTTAAATGTGTTATTTAGGGTGAAAAAATTTAGAAAATGTAGTCCACCATTTTCATAGTCATTCATTAGAAAAGATTTTTTTCAGATAATGAGTTCTATTTTTCCACAAGAAGTTGAGAATCAGCCTGTCATTCTGAGTAATACGTTTGTTGTCCATGAACAGAGACAGAGATGCATATGTTAACGTGATATTCCTTCCTCCTTGGTGAGTAGAACTCTACCTCTAAGAGAGAGATCCCGTAATAGACACTGGTTTAACTTTTTTGAGTTCTTTGGATAATAGGATTGAAATTCAGTGAAGTTATTTTTTGTTGGTCCTTAGTTATTGTAATACCCAAGTAAACAACTTCATTTTTGACTGGGACACTACAAATTGATGTTTTATCAGAATCCTTAATGGACAACCAAATTTGTTGTCCTTTTCGGACATTGTAAAACTGCTATACCGGCGAGGCCGGCCACGCCCCCTCAGGACCGCTCGGTCTGAGATGCAGGAATGCCCGAGCGGGCGGTGTAGTTGTTGTAAACGTCATCAGATTGACCCGCTCTGAACTATTTTCCGATCTCCGATCAAAACCGATCAGTGGCCGATCAATCGGTGCATCTCTAGTTTTGAGCAGGTGTCTGCGATTTCTCCTGTACATTTCTCCTCTTGTGGTTTTGATAATGTATGATCTGGGCTGAATGTGTTTCTCTACCACAGTGGCTGGTTCCCACTTGTTGCCTTGTCTAACCCACACATTTTCACCAACTTGGAGGTCAGACAGTGTCCTGGTTCCTTGATCAAAGTATTGTTTCTGTCTTTGTTGTCTATGCACGAGGTGGCTCCTGGCATCTTTATAGAAAGCTGGCTGCAATAATGTCTTTGTCACAGGTAACTTTGATTTGAGCCTTCTTCCCATGAGCATCTGAGCAGGTGAGAGTCCAACCCCACTCAGTGGTGTGTTCCGGTATTCAAGCAGTGCTAGGTACGGGTCACCAGCACTGCCCTGTGCTTTTGTCAGCATGTTTTTTATTGTCTGAACTGCTCTCTCAACTTGGCCATTTGACTGCGGGAAAGTGGGACTTGAAGAGGTGTGTTTGAAACCCCACTCAGCACTGAAGTCCACCATCTCTTGGCTCACCAGCTGTCTGCCATTGTCGGAGAACAACTCATCTTGCACACCATGCCTTGCAAATATAGACTTCAGCCCAATGATGATGCGTTTGCTTGTGGTTCCATTCAGTTTGATGATCTCTGAAAACTTTTAAAAATAATCCACACACAATAAATACTCTGCATCCTTGAAGTGAAACAAATCCACACCTATCTTTGCCCATGCTCTCTCAGGCACTGGATGTGGTATAAGTGGCTCTCTGGGATTATTGTTCTTGTGTGTGTTACATACAGCACACTGAGCCACGACTTCTTCTATCTGTTTCATCGTGCCCGGCCAGTACAGTACATCACTGGCTCGCTCCTTACACTTAACCATGCTCATATGTGACTCGTGGATTTTCCTTAGCATTTCACTTCTCAATGTGTGTGGTACTACTAACCTTGAGTTCCAGCTCTTCATCAAGGAGTTTCTCATGGTGCTCTTTTAGAAATGCTCTGCTTAAAGCATCAGCAATATGCATCTCCTTGCCTGGCTTGTTCTTGACCTCAAGAATGTACTTTTGTAGTCTCATGAGCATTCTTTGTAGACTGGCTGGGGCGCTGAGGAGTGATTTATTTATTTATTTATTTTTTTTTTTTTTTAATATCACCTCCAGCGGCTTATGATCACTTTCTTCACGGACATGTCTTCCATACCTGGTGTTGTAGCCAATTTAGAGTTCTGCTATGTGTGTGTGTGTATGTGTGGGTGGAGGTTGTCGTTACATCACTTGCGCACCTGTGGGCATGGGAGGTGATTGGCAATCAGAGGTTAAGTAAGGGAGACACAGGTGATCAGATGGGGAATTAGGAGCTGGAAGCCACACAGTTTTTCAACCGTGCACAGAGTTTGTGTGGGTCCGTATTGTTGTGCTATCAGCAGCAGCTTAGTTGTTTTTGATAATACACCGGCTCGTCAGCACCCGGGTTTTTGTAGGTGTTTTTTGAGGCTTCACATGCAAATAAAGTGTTGAACGCAGCTCCCTGTCGGACCACTTCTTTCAAGACCAGCATGAGTTGGAAATGGCTTCAAAATCCCTCATATGGCATTTTTTTGTGGATAGATTGCCATAACATTTTGTTGAAAAACTTAGCTTCATTTAGTTTTTTTGATCCGCTACACCCAAGGAAAGCTCTGCGCTCAGGTGCGTCCCAGCTGATTCCACTCAATTGGAGACGGAGACAAGTGACAGCCTGTGCAAACCAACGCCGAAGACTCATGGTAGGACAAAATCTGAATTGTTAAAGGCTGTGTGGAAGAGATTGGCCTTCTCACAAAAAGGATACAGGTTAATCCTGCTACAATTCTGAATAAAATCTTCGACAGTTCTGCTAAATCAAAGCAAAATGAGTAACGTGGGCGCAGCTGTCAATCAAAGTGTACCGGAAAATGAACATGGTAAAAGACCTGTCAAACTCTCAGTTAAAGCGTTGGAAACAAAAATTATATCATACCAAAAGGAAAGGAATTCCAGATTAAAGAAACTCTGCAAAATAGCAAACGAAGTTGAGCAACTGATGCTTTCGAAGCAAAATGTGTCGGAGGTGCACACTAAGTGTGAAATATTTTTAACTTTGTGTGTGGAAACCAAAGAAGTGCATGAATCATTGAAACCATTGCTACCTGAGGATGAAGTGTTAAAACAAGATAAATGGTTTCAAGCAAGAATGAACAGCAATAAAGAAATGGTACAAAAAATGGAAGACTGGTTGCTAGATAAAAAGGAACAATATGGTGATGACGACGGGGGGGGTGATGATGATGATGGTGATGATGATGGTGGAGGTGATGATGATGGTGTACAAAACCTAAATGTGGTCAATGATGATGCTGTACCAAAAAGCTATGTGGTCACTGATGATATTGGTCCAAATGACAGCATTTCTAATGTCGGTGGTAAAACATGCACATCAGCTGGCCGCTCCAGCCACAGGTCGTCAAGGTCTTCAACCTCTTCTGCATGTTTAAAAGCTGAGGCTGAGAGAGCTGCTCTCTGTGCTAAGGCAGCTGCCCTCAAAGACAAACATGAGCTGGAGGCGCAGGAGGAGCAAATCAGACAGAAAAAGGAACTGCTTGAATTGCAAAGCCAAATTGCTGCTCAGACTGCAAAGGTTACTGTTCTTAAGTACAGAGGTTCTGATGTCCAGAGCTCCAGAGCACATTCAGATGGAATGAACTCATATCTGGAAGGTTCAAAATCTAAATCTTCTCTCAGACCCTCTGCTGTGGAATTTGTTCCACATATTACATAGTATCAATTCGATCATCCACCAACAGGAGGCACCAACACCGCAGTGCTAATGGAGGCACAGCCTAAAGTCTCCAAGTATCAATCACATCATCCACCAACAGGAGGCAGCAGCACCGCAGTGCTAATGGAGGCACAGCCTAAAGTCTCAAACTATCAGCTCAATCAATCACCTATATATGGCAACAAAGCTGCCACAACACTGGGTGCACGACCCAAGGAAACCTTTTCTCAACATGTTGGACCAAAGGCTAACACTTTGAATCCCAAACCAAGCATGCTTCAAGGATTTCAGGAAACTTATCATGCCACGCATCCTAAACAAGAACCTATGCAGTGCACTGGCTTGATGCAAGCTAGCATGGACCAAGGAGATCTTTTTACAATCATGCAACAGCAAAATCATATAACAGCTCTGTTAGTGCAGCAACAGTCTTCATTATCCTTACCTCCAAGAGGTATACCAACTTTTGATGGAGACCCTCTTGAGTACAACACGTTTATCAGAGCATTTGAGCATGGAGTGGAAGGAAAGTCTGCTAGCAGCATAGACTGCTTATACTTTCTGGAGCAGTACACCAAAGGACAACCTAAAGAGCTGGTCAAGAGCTGTCAACACATGCCACCTGACAGGGGATATCAAAGAGCAAAGACCCTTTTACAAGAACGCTTTGGAAATGAGCAAAAAATAGCCACTGCATATATGGAGAAAGCTCTTGGATGGCCACTGATAAAATCAGAGGACGTCAAGGCTTTGCAAGCTTATGCCTTATTTCTACGCGTTTGCTGTAATGCTATGGAGGATATAAGCTACATGTCAGAGATGAATATGCCATCAAACATGCGTGCAATAATCCTCAAATTACCATACAAACTGAGGGAAAAATGGAGAAGCACTGCTTATGAGCTACAGGAGAGGCATCGTCCAGCAGGTTTCAGTGACATTGTCAACTTCATTGAGAGACAAGTGGCTATTGTTTCTCATCCACTGTTTGGAAACATTCAGGACACAGCTATCTCACCACCAAGGCATAAAGGTGGAAACAAGGTCTTTCAGATTCACACTAAGGGAAAGGGAAGCAGTTTTGCTACCACTGTGGCACCTGTCAATTCTGAAACTGTAACTCAAATGCAAAGGGAGAAAAAATCACCTGATAAGCTAACAAAGCTGTTTTGTTTGCTGTGTGAAGAGGATCACAAACTGGAGTCGTGTCCCAGAATGGAAAAGAAGTTGCATCGAGAGAAAATTGACTTCTTAAGAGAGAAAGGTGTGTGCTTTGGGTGTTTTTCAGTTGGACATATGAGCAAAGACTGTCAAAGGCGTCTGTCTTGCAAAGTGTGTAACCTGAAGCATCCTACCATCCTCCACATCCATTCAAAGGAAAGACAACACAAATTAGAGGACACACAGCAAGAAACATCAGTGAAGAGCCATGCAGTTTCTCCAAAGACATGTGGCCATATAGGGGCCGGAGCACAGGATTGTGTCTTGGCAATTGTGCCCGTACACATCAAGGCTAAGAAAGGCAGCAAAATGCTAACCACCTATGCATTCTTAGATCCTGGCAGCACCGCCACTTTCTGCTCCGAGCGACTCATGAGGGAGCTAAAGGTCAGAGGAAGGAATGCCAAATTTCTGTTGAGAACAATGAACCAAGAAAAATTTGTTGGCAGTCATGTCATCTCAGGACTGGAGATAGCTGCTCTCAATAGCAACAACTACTTTGATTTGCCTGACGTGTACACACAGTATAAGATGCCTGTGACCCGTGACAACATTCCACGGCAGGAAGAGTTAAGTGCTTGGCCACATTTAAACTCTGTGGAGATTCATGTTATCGATGCTGATGTGGAATTATTAATTGGGACTAATGTTCCAAAACTAATGGAACCATGGCAAGTGGTAAACAGCAATGGTGAAGGACCATATGCTGTCAAAACTCTACTGGGCTGGGTTATCAATGGACCACTCAGAGGAGTCAGTTTTGAGAGTGCTAACAGCATCGAAGAAAGAAAAGAAAAGAAACGACAGGAACGACAAGAGGTGCTGAAAAAGGCCAAGCAGCAGTATGAGAGAAAAAAGAACAGAGAGGAGCTGAAGAGGCAGAGAGGGGAAGATACTTGGTTTCTCCCTGAAGTCAACCAGAGGTTGAAGCAGATGGATGACGAGGGATCTATTAAGAAGAAAAGGAAGAAAGAGAAGAAATTAAAAAGGAAAAAGGAGAAGAGGAAGGCCAAGAAGGTGAAAACGACAGGAGAGGCCATAGATGGCTCGAGTGACATTTCAGAAGACTCGGCAGAGGAATGGGTTGAGGCTCAGCCTCAGACACAGTCAACTAAAGCATGGCAAATTCCAGAGGCGACCAAACCTTCAGCAAACCCCCTCACCACAGCACAGAGTCAGCAGAGAGACGAATGGATGACTTTTGACTTCCTTGCTATGAAAACCACCTCAACTGCAGAGAAGCGGGCTGAGAAAGAACGACAGAGGAAGAGAGAGCCAAGGCTCAGGCCATTGGTCAGGCTAAGTTGCACAAACTGGAGCTTAACCCATACTGGAAAGACGGAGGAGCGACAACGGTGGCCAAAGGGCAAGAGGAGCTTTGTCGCAGGGGACATTGTTCTTGTTGTGGACTCTACTGCCCCTCGTGGATCCTGGTTGTTGGGGAAGGTATTGCAGACCTTTCCTGACACACAAGGACTGGTGCGGTCTGTTAAGGTTCAGACCAAGTTCAACATTCTGGAGTGACCGGTCACGAAGATCTGTCTTCTGCTGGAAATGGACTAGAGACTGATGTAAAAGACTTGGGGTTACCTCTAGCTATGGGAACATACTGTACCTGGCATTACCATTATTGATTGAAACACACTTGCACTATTGATTTGTCATTGGCTCCAATATTTCTATGATGTTGAATTGTTATGTTATTATACAGTAACAATTAGGGGCCGGTGTGTTGTAGCCAATTTAGAGTTCTGCTATGTGTGTGTGTGTATGTGTGGGTGGAGGTTGTCATTACATCACTTGCGCACCTGTGGGCATGGGAGGTGATTGGCAATCAGAGGTTAAGTAAGGGAGACACAGGTGATCAGATGGGGAATTAGGAGCTGGAAGCCACACAGTTTTTCAACCGTGCACAGAGTTTGTGTGGGTCCGTATTGTTGTGCTATCAGCAGCAGCTTAGTTGTTTTTGATAATACACCGGCTCGTCAGCACCCGGGTTTTTGTAGGTGTTTTTTGAGGCTTCACATGCAAATAAAGTGTTGAACGCAGCTCCCTGTCGGACCACTTCTTTCAAGACCAGCATGAGTTGGAAATGGCTTCAAAATCCCTCATATGGCATTTTTTGTGGATAGATTGCCATAACACCTGGCTTTCTGACATCATAGTTCTTGAGTACTGGTGCTTGGCCGATGAGAGCTTTCAGTTTGTCACAACTCTGTTGTTGCTCTGACCCCCAGTGCCAGTCCACATTCCCTTCCAACTTCCTTAGAGGAGCACTCAGATCTGAAAGGTTAGGGATTAATTTAGAGAGGTACTGCAGTAACCCTGTGAACCTCTGGAGGGCAGCTTTGTCCTCTGGTGCAGGCATGTTTTGTATGGCTCTAACTTTTTCAGGATCAGGCTTGAGTCCTTTCTCACTGAGCACATGTCCAATGTACTGTAACTGATTTCTGTCATCCTTATCTTCCACTTACTTTTATTCAGTTTCAGATTGACGCTTCTTTTAAACCCGTATCTCCCAAACGGCGTGTTGAATGTACACAGGTGAGAGCTTTCTTGGTCCAACTTGATTTGCCAAAATCCGTGGTTAGCGTCTACAACTGAAAAGTATCAGGTCCTGTGGATCGATACAGATCCGAACTTTGTTGGGTTTTGTTACAGTCACCATACTATTGACCCAATCTGTAGGTTATTTCTGTTTGGTTATCACGCCTAAGTTTTCCATGCTATTCAGCTCTGTTTCAATTTTATCTTTTAGCGCGACAGGTACTTTCCTGGGAGTGTGTACTACTGGAGTGACACTTACACTCACTTAGAATGTCACTCTCTTTTTTAAGCGCATGCAATCTTTTGACAAGCCCCATTTTCTCACATGACTCTCCTCCTAGAAATGCAGGTGCATTGTTCTTTATGACCTCAAACTCCATGTCATACTTTTTATCTTTGTACTGACATGTCAACATGACTTTACCTTTGGCTAGAATGTGGTGTCCTGCATAAGCAACCAGCTTGAAGTGAGATTTGCTCACCTTTTTATCCAGTCTCAGCTTTCTGAGGTCTTTCATAGAAATTACGTTGCAATCAGCCCTAGTGTCCAGCCTGACTCTCAAAACTTTCTTGTTGACAATCAATTCAATTCAATTTTATTTATATAGCGTCTAATACAACAAAAGTTGTCTCTAGACGCTTTCCAGAGACCCATACCCAGAACATAACCCCCGAGCAGTTATTACATAAACAATGGCAGGTAAAAACTCCCCAAGTGGGAGAAAAACCTTAAGCCAAACAGTGGCAAGGAAAAACTCCCCTTTAGGAGGGAAGAAACCTTGAGCAGGACCAGGCTCATCAGGGGGGACCCTCCTGCCGAGGGCCAGACTGGGGGTCAGAGACGGCAACAGCACAGCAGGCAGGTGGAAGCAGCAACGGGATGACCAGGCGTGGGGACCGCAGGCCAGCACGCAGCTCCCAAAGCTCCGGCCCAATCATCAAGTCCCAGGTTGGGGTGCAGGGTCGGGGAAAGGTTGAGAAGGGGCAGGGCCAGGGAGAGGAGTCTTGACGGACAAATCTCTCCCCCGCCTGCCCGGGCCGTTACCCTGCCCCTAATCAGAGAAGCCGCAGAGGCAGCGGGGCGATCCTCTGGTCCTGGAGGGCCGCTTTTGTGGGGACGGGTGCACCTGCCCGCGTCGGCGGCCGGGGCTGCTCTGTCTCTACGGGCAGGCTGGCCTCTCGCCGGGTGGCCTGGGGGGTGAGGGCCTATATTAAATATAGTAACAATGCACATATATATGCTTTAGGTTTTTACCATTATGGTATTAACCATTAATATGTTTGCAGAAAAGGTAAAAAAAAAGAAGTAGACAATCAGATCTTCACGCCACTTTTCTTTCTTTGTATCCACTGCATCGATTTGTGAGACTTGTTTTTCTGCTTGGATTGTGCCAATAACGAAGTCCTGATCATCTGCCTCGGCCTTGTTTATATGATGCACTTTATGATTATTTGTGTGCTTGCGTGAGTTGCACATTTTGGCATAGTGATTTTTCCCGTGGCAGGCTTTGCACACTTGTCCGTAGGCAGGGCACTTCCTTGGCTCATGCCTGTAGCTGCATCGTGTGCAGTTTCCTTAAGTTCTCATCTTTACATTCTGTGCTGTGGCACCACTGTCTTTCTGTTTGTCACGTTGTTTTATCTTAGTGACTTTATTGACAGGAATTTCAACCTCTTCATGTAGACTTTTTTTTTTAGCTGACTTCGACTCAACTCACTGGCTCTGCAAATGTCTATTGCTTTATTTAGCGTGAGGTCCGGTTCTCTCAGTAGTCGTCCTCTCACTTGGTCATCTGTGATTCCACACACGATTCTATCTCGTATCATTGAGTCGGTGAGGTGTTCAAACTCGCAGTCTTTCACTTTTTTTTTAAATCAGTCACATATGCATCAACAGTCTCTGATTTTCCTTGCACTTGAATAAAGAACAGGTGCCTCAAATGCGTCACATTTTTCCTTGGCTCACAATGTTGGCGGAAAAGTTCTTTCAACGTATCATAGTCATCTACGTTTTCATCAAAGTCAAAAGTGTTGTATAGCTTTTAATTTTTTCGTCTCTGGCCACATGTAGGAACGTGGCTCTTTTCACTGCATCAGACTTTTCGTCGATTCCACTGGCGACAAGAAACAGTTCAAATCTCTGGATCCAGACTCCAATTTTCTGCTAGATTTCCTTCTAGACTTAATGAGGTTGGAGGTTTCATCTGCTCCATTTTGTCTTCCCATCTTTGTTTTACTTCAAGTTTTTACTCTGACACCATGTTAAATATGACGCGGAAGAAGCCATTTCTAGAACAACAACTTTATTCTTCAACTGTCTCGATACCTACGTAGTAACACAAGAGTACAGTCACAGTGCCACCTAATGGTCACACAGAGTAATGCACTTGTTTTCAAATATACTACATAGCTGAAGGGGAAGACCGAAGGTTCAGGACAAACTTTAAACCTCACAAATACAACCAAACAATCAACACTGGGAAGCACTTTTGACTTGTTAAAATCCTATCTTTTTGTCCCTTTTTGTAATTCCAGAACTCCCACCAGAAAATGTTTGTAAGGTGGAGGAGGACGGGGTTTTCAGTGACCAGCACCTGGATAACCTGGAGAGGAGCTGCAGCCCGGACCAGGAGGAACCAGGGCATCCACAGACTACAGAACTGGAGGAAGACTCCAGCGGTCAGGAGATGAAGCACGAGGACGTAGAGGTGGATGTCTCATTGGTCAATGTCGCTGATGTGAAAGTTGAAAATGATGAACCAGGACCAAACTGTGGCCAGCTGCTGTTGCACACTTCTCCTGAAGCTCAAAACAAAAATGAGGAAGGGACTGAAAGTTTACGCTCAGACTCCAGTAAAACTGCAGATCCGGAGCCAATGAGACGACACGGTGACCACGAAGACGCTGCTCTCCCGTCAGACAGCAACTGTAAATCAAAGCTGACCAGGACCCACACGGGGAAGAAGGTATTTTCTTGCAGAACTTGCAGGAAAGAGTTTAGTAGAAGTAGTACTTTAGTGGATCACATGAAGATCCACACCAGCGAAAGGCCGTACCTGTGCAACACCTGCGGAAAATCGTTTACTAAATCATCAGATCTTAAACGCCACATAACCACGCACACGGGCGAGAAGCCCTACATCTGCAAAACATGTGGAAAAAGTTACAGGCTACGTTCCACCTTGGTGGTTCACTTGAGGATCCACACCGGCGAAAGGCCGTACCTGTGCAACACCTGCGGCACAAGCTTTATTAGCTTATCAAATCTTAAAAGCCACATAGCCACGCACATGAACCAGAGGCCCTACATGTGCAAAACATGTGGAAAAAGTTACAGACTATCTTCCCACCTGCTGGTTCACTCGAGGATCCACGTGAGTGAGAAGCCCTACAACTGCAAAACATGTGGAAAAGGTTTCACACAAAGTGCCAGCCTGGTGATTCACTCGAGGACCCACACCGGTGAAAGGCCGTACCTGTGCAACGCCTGCGGAAAAACCTTTAATAGATCATCATCTCTTAAGCGCCACATAACCACGCACACGGGCGAGAAGCGATATTTGTGCAAGACGTGCAACAAAGGTTTTAGCCGCAGAATTGATTTGCTGAGTCACATGAAAAATCACCCGGAGGAGAAGTCTGGTGACTCGTGACAAATGAAGTTCATGTTGTCGTCCTCCGGGGGCAGCTGTCCACTCCTGTCTCACCCACAGAAGAAGAACCCGCAGAAGTCCAACCACCACCTCCTGTGGCTGATGAGCCTAATCCCCTCCTCACAAGGGTTGCAGGTTCAACCCGGATTTATGCTTCTCCGTCAACTTGACGCAGAGGGAATGATGTGGTTGTGTACTTTTTTGTAAAGTTCTGCATTGAGTTTGTTTGAATCTCTGTTCCTTCTTAAAATTGTATTATTTGTTGCTGTTGGTAACTTGCCGTCTCCACGGTGCAAATAAAGAGCTGTTAGTATTTGCTGAAGTTTCTTTAAACGTGACAGTTTATTTCGTTCATCTACAAAGCCTCTCTCACACGTCCTTTTTCCCGTCTGTTTCTTCTTCACTCACATTCTCCTTGTAAAGTTAATCTGCAGCTCCATGTTGTTAAACTCTCTCCATCTACTCCATTCAGAGGTTAGTCCAAGTTTGATATATTTACATGTTCAGTTTTTACAACGTTCCTTTGAAAAACATGAAGAAACTTCAGAGAAAGGAGGACAAAAGAAGAAACACAACCATCAACACGTCAGAAACAGAACAGCCAACCATCTGTCACCATTTTATAAACTTTAATATCTGCAGCATTAAACAAAAAACCTTGAAGATTTCAGAAGTCAGTGCAGTCAGATACGGTTTGCTTTTATTTCCCTTTTAAAATGTTTTTATAGATTTAGAAAACAAGAACATTTGGTTTAAAGGTGTGTAAAGGTGCTGTGTTATTGTAACTATATAAGCTAAAGTTACAACATATCTGTGTAAGTTTTTCATATTATTTAAATAATATGAAATTAACAATATTATTGAATCACATGTATAAAATCAAGTTGTACTAGATTTACAACTCGTCTGACACATGATTTATTATAAAGCTGATGTTGAGATCCGTGTTGAAGCTGCAGATCTGCAGGTTGGAGAGCAGGAAGAAGAGGGAGGATCATCGGGATCAGATTCCAGGAAGAGGACACACTTTGGATTTAACCCTTTTATATCAGACATCCGTTTAGAACTAAATGTCTTTTTACCTCAACTCATATTTAGTCAGAAATAATCATGAAAATGTAATTAAGTTTTCATTTTAGATGGATTAATTATTTTATTTATAATTCTGGAATATTACACTCTCCATATGTAGAAAGAGCAGCAGTGCCCCCTGGTGGTGAGTTATAAAAGCTCAACATAAACCCAAGAGTGAACAATCTATCGTAATAATGATCATAAAAACACAAATAGAAAAAGACTTGAGTGCATCAACAAGAGGAAAGTTGTCACTGACGCAGATTATTGGTACAGCGTGATCAGTACAACCAGCATTTAGCTCAGAAAACAATGTGGAAAGAGAAATGTCATCAAATGAAGTTGAAAAGTGGAGATGCACTTTTGTCCTTTATCCCCAACTTCCTCAATCACGTCATTTTGATCCAGTTTGTTTTGGTCTTGGCTTCATCAAATGACACATCCAGGGACAGAAGCCGTGCATAGGTGTTCATCCTGTCCAGGTGTTGGAAGGTGAAGTGAAGCCGAAGCCATCGCTTCATCCACTGATCTGTTGGCACGGTAGGAAAACTGATAGGAATCCACTGTGTCAGGAACCATGGAGTTGATGTGGGTTAAAAAAAGATGATCTACTCTGTTGGTCTCTGGAGAAGGTTTAATGAAAATGTCTCTCCACATTTCTAGTCCATGAAAGAAGGCAGATTTTATGTCCATCAAATGCGGTGTCCATTGTTTTTGATAACTTCCTGCCACAAGGAGCCTCAGAGACTGAAGCACAGGTTGGAGATTCCTTCTGTAGCAGAAACTTGCACTTCCTCAAAACCTTGTGCAACAAGCCTGGATTTTGGTACCAGTCCATTTTCCATCTCTTTCAAAGTGCAAACTCAACGAGTGGAGATGCACTTTTTTAATAATAATAATAATAATAAAAATAATAATATGATAATAGAGGGAGGACTTTGCTGTTTCAGAGCCGAGACCACTTGCCTTCATGGAGAGAGACATGAATTCCTTCATGAATAAGGACTAAAAATAACGTTAAAGGTATTTGGAATATATTGAACGATGCCATTAGGAAAAGTTCAAGACAGACTAATTATCCACAATATTTAACCAATAACGATGAAGTCATTAATGATATGAATGAGGTGGTTAATAATTTTAACAGGTATTTTGTGAGTGTTGGACCAAAGCTGGCAGAAAAATGTGTGATCCTGGATCAGCTGATGGATGGAAGGAAACATTAATAAGTAGAAATCCAGATTCAATGTTTCTCACAGCTGTGGAGGAGAGAGAAATCATAGATATTGTAAGTAAATGTAAAAACAAGGTGTCAACTGACTGTAGTGATATGACAATCAAAAGGCCACGCCACTAATTACGGATTAAACTTCTTGCTTTATATAATTCCAACCTGCCACAATACGAGGAAAAAGAGGCTTCAAACCCCTGCAGAAAACCTGTGGGTGATTCATGCATGAATGAACCGTCATTCTGAGTTTGGGGGTTAGTTTGGGATCTCTATTCCCTCTAGTGGTTAAATGTTGGAAACTGCAGCTTTAAATGAGTCTTGTATATCTATATATTTCACACCAAAATCAGTTTGATAATTTGATAGTTTGATCAGTTTGATATTTAAATGTTTTAATGTCTCAAAGACTTAGCATGTGTATTATTTTGAAGCCCATTGCAATAAAAGTTTCTTAACAACATCAATGTTTTATAACAAATAAAGAACACATGAATTAAAAAATATTTGTATTTTATATATGGATATTAACAATCAGAAGCTTATCATATAAATTGCGTCAGCTCTCATTGTGTCGGAAAAAATAAAACTCTTTCTAAACCTTCTTGCTTGTGTTGTTTTCTCAGATGTAAATCACTTTGGATAAAAGCGTCTGCTAAATGACAGAAGTCGTAGTAAACCAGTGATGAAAAGAATGTTGTATGCATTTTGTTCTAATTACTTTCGTTGGTAAATGAAATACTTACTGTAACTGCGAGAAGGAACTATGTCATTTGTTCAGACTCCACTGCAGCCCTTCAGAGTTTGACTTCAAAGAAAACAATAAGAGAAGATCTAGTGTTGGAAATATTAATGGTGTTGTGGAGGTTATGCAGAACTGGAATTACTGTGCAGTTTTGTTGGGTTCCTGCCCACATGGGTGTTGATGGCAATGAGAAAGCAGACAATATTGCTAAAAGAGCATTGAAATTGAGTAGTGAGGTAATTATGGAAATTCCTTTTGGTAAAGGTGAAGCAAAATCATGAATTAGAAAGACAGTGAGGGATTCATGGCAGAAGGTGTGGGACAACGGTGTAAAAGGGAGACATTTTTATAACATACAGAAGTCAATTAACGTGAAGGTTTTCAAAGGAAGGTGTAGGAGAGAGGAAGTCATCATTTCTAGATTAAGATTAGGTCATACTAGTTTAAAATCAACTCTGTATTTAATGTCAAAGTCCGTGTCTGATAAATGTGATGAGTGTGATGTCACAGAGAATGTAGAGCATGTGATTCTTAAATGTGGCAAGTATGAGGTAGAAAGGAACGCTTTAAGAGACAGGATGTACGAGCTGGGACGGGAATGGAGTTTAGTAGGTTATTAGGGAGGAGTGAGGTGATGAGGGATTGTTATAAGGAAATCCTTGTCTTTCTTAAAGATGCAGGGATAGATAATAAGATGTAAATGTGGTTATCTTGTTTTATTTAGGTATTTCCTTTCCCCCCCCCTTTAAGTTAGACTGTAACCTGGTGTAATAATGATCCTGATGTTACACACTCCGGTACAGCAGGTGGCGGTAGAACCTAATAACGTTGGTTGTGATCCGCCATTAAACCTAGAGAAGAAGAAGGAGAGGACGGTTCTGTTGTTTCCTTTCTTTTTCCTCTTCAACAATGTCTAAGGTGAATCATCTGAGAGAGTTTATCGGTCAGCGACTAACAGCAGCTGCTGTAGAAATATTGTCAGTGTTTGAAAAAAGCATCTTGGAGTATGAAGAAGAGCTCGACCGTCAGCGCAGACTGTTGGACCTCGCCTGGAAACCTGAAATCAGACTCCACAGAGTCGGTACGTAACCCTGGAAAGTTGAATGAATGAACACATGAGTATGACTCCTACAAGATCCCTTTGTTTCCAGTTAAAAGCCGTGGTGATGAAGCAAACCAACTAAATGGGAAACTCCCCAGCTCAAGCAGCTGCTGATGTGGGATTCGGAAACATCCCGAACTAACTTGTTGTTCTGTTTACTTGGTGCTGCCTTTCATGCTCCATTCACACTCTGGACCAGACTCATATTTCACACTTTACACTTAATCCTTTATTCTGTAGAAAAGATGCAGATCACAGTGGCTCCGTGTAGATTTTTTTTTTTTTAGATGTATTTATTTAGCACAGTATAAAAACAGAACAAGTAACATACAAATGTAAAAGAGAGATTGGTAATGTGCTAGGCTGAGGCAAAAAGCCCAAGGGGCTTATACGAGGCCTCTACCTGTAAAATACAGCAAAATATTATACAAAGATTTAAAATATGCAGAATACATGATTGCAGTCTAAAAACAAAGACAAAGCAAATAAACAGCAGCATGAATAGAATACATGGTTTCTACATGATTAAAGGAAAAATAACAAATCTAGAAATATCATTAGCTAATCTGATCAATTATAAATGTGTCCTGAGCTTACGTTTAAAATGATTGAATGAAGTAGAGGTAGACGAGATTGCTGTAGGTGTTCCATAACTGTATCTGATGGAGAACTGACACAAACCAGTACGGAACTTCAGGAGATTTAAATGATTAGCCTGTCTTGTATTAAAATGGTGCATATCACTGTTGAACTGAAAACAATCTTTACATGGCAAAGAAAATGAAAGTGGCATGAACAATACTTTAAAATAAAATTGCAGGTTTGATATGTATTTAATCCATCGTAGGAACAAAGGGTACTGGAAATTTAACTTTAAGTTTATTGAAATGCCAGGTCTTTCATGATGGAATCTAAATCTTAATCTCAGATGTAAAGTGTGATGAATCAATAATATCTTATGTTGCTAAATGGGAATTCTTAAAATTTAAAATTCTAGAATTTGCTATTAGTTTTGGAAAATCACGTAACAGAAGTAACAAATTATCAGAAATTATTAAAGAAGTAAACTTCTATTGCAATAAAATTTTACAGACTGATGAGGATAAACAAAAAATACAAATTTAGCAAATTAAGCTTGATGAAATCTATCTCAGGAGAGCCGAAGGTTCTTATATAAGATCAAGAGCAAAATGGATAGAGGAAGGAGAAAAAAGCACATCATACTTTTGTCCATTAGAAAAAAGAAGACGGGAAAGAAATTAAATCAAATCACTGGTGATTAAAGATCAAACTGTCACAGATCCAGCTGTGATTGCCAGAGAAATAGTTTCCTTCTACAGTAAGTTCTATTCCTCATCTTTCTCTAGAGATGATGCTGACAACTTTTTTAACTATATCAAAGATCTTATTCCAACTATAGAAAAATAGATTTATGTGATGCTGATATTTCTTCTGTTGAACTTGACCAGTTAACAGTTTGTCTCTGGACAAATCCCCAGGGAGTGATGGTCTTACTGCAACTTTTTATAAACATTTCTGGGATTTATTAAAGGAACCATTCTCTCCTCTCTTCCTCCCACAAGAAAATGTGTGTAAGGTGGAGGAGGACGGGGTTTTCAGTGACCAGCACCTGGATAACCTGGAGAGGAGCTGCAGCCCGGACCAGGAGGAACCAGGGCATCCACAGACTACAGAACTGGAGGAAGACTCCAGCGGTCAGGAGATGAAGCACGAGGACGTAGAGGTGGATGTCTCATTGGTCAATGTCGCTGATGTGAAAGTTGAAAATGGTGAACCAGGACCAAACTGTGTCCAGCTGCTGTTGCACACTTCTCCTGAAGCTCAAAACAAAGATGAGGAAGGGACTGAAAGTTTACGCTCAGACTCCAGTAAAACTGCAGATCCGGAGCCAATGAGACGACACGGTGACCACGAAGATGCTGCTGTCCCGTCAGACAGCAACTGTAAACCAAAGCTGACCAGGACCCACACGGGGAAGAAGGTATTTTCTTGCAGCACTTGCAGGAAAGAGTTCAGTAGAAGTAGTAATTTAATGGATCACATGAAGATCCACACTGGTGAAAGGCCGTACCTGTGCAACACCTGCAGGAAAACCTTTACTGAATCATCAGCTCTTAAACGGCACATAACCACGCACACAAACATTATTTTGGGAAGATTCTAGGTTTCAAAGACTGTAATAATTTTCCTTGTTGACTAATTAAGAAACATTTTGAGTGGATTTCTTTCCCTCAAAACACTCAGAAACACAGCCATGAAACCCTTTGCATAATGTTACACAGGGAACAACCTGCCATCAAGACATTTATGAAAATATCTATATTTTTCCATTTTGCAGGTTTCTACTGAGGAAATGCCTCCAGAAGATTCTGGTGTTACAAAGTCTTCCTCCACAATTGAAGATTTGGAACAGGTATATATTGATACTTTTAATAAACATTGTACATTATCTGACTATGAAATACTATTTTCTGAATGAATAGCAGCGGGGTGCTAAAAAGATTACGCTAGGTTTTAATCTTAATTCGTACACTGTGCTCGTAAATTATTTCTTCCAGTTTGCACATTTCCATTTTTAGGGGCAAGTGAAATTCTCACTCTGTAGAGCCCTGCAGTAACGTCACATTGGACGACCAAAACAGCCAAATCACTGACCAAGTGCAACACTATTAAAATATGCTCCGTTATCTCCATAGTAAAGCGATACCAGAATAATATGGAATATATCATATACACACACACACACATATATATATATATATATATATACATATATATATATATATATATATATATATATATATATATATATATATATATATATATATATCATTCAAAAAGGTGTACTTGAAAACAGAGTTTTGTTTCTGTAACTCATATTTTTTTGTATCTGTAACTGTAGTTTTGTAAACTTGTACATAGTAGTCAGCGTTTCCGTTGTCCGGTATTTGCCGGACTTTGTCCGGTAAAATATGCCGAAGTCCGGTATTTTATAATCTCACTGGTCAAAATGTCCGGTGAAAATACTCCTCCCGAGCACAATTTCAGTTGTAATAAAATGAGTAATTTCCACATCTTTTTATGAAAAAACATATAGTTTTTTTTACGAATGAGCAGTGTGTGTGTATGTGTGAATAAATGAATGTAGCCTATATGTGAAACGAAACTTTTTTTCTGCGCAGAACGAAACTCGTCGCATTTGTTTCATCAAATCTGACAAGCCGCGCACCACAAGAGAGGTCTCTGATATGGCGAAACAGGCAAATCTTAAAAGCTTTTTTCTTAAACGAAAAAGCTCTAATGGCGAGGGTGATGATGAGTCTACTTCTAAAAGGCTATCTGAAGAGATGGAGACTACCACAGATGATGCTCTGGCCCCCGCTGAAAAGAAACCGAAATGTCGGGGGTTCCGACTTGAATGGAAAGACAAATATCCCTGGCTGAGGTGCGACATCATCGATGGATCCGAAAAAATGTTTTGCTCACACTGCGAGAAGTCGGGGAGGAAGAATGGATTCACCAAAGGATCAACAAACATGAGAATGTCATCTCTCGTTGAGCACAGTCGGTGCAATGATCATGTTTCGGCGGTCACTTTATCCGCACAGCGAGCAGCAATGGAAGGCCACTGTGAGAGGGCAAAAGAAACCTCAAACAAGAAGCTGT
The DNA here is from genome assembly GCF_033807715.1 of Cololabis saira. Classification (NCBI taxonomy): domain Eukaryota; kingdom Metazoa; phylum Chordata; class Actinopteri; order Beloniformes; family Belonidae; genus Cololabis; species Cololabis saira. The sequence goes on from NC_084589.1 coordinate 47,015,892, forward strand.
GCTCTCAGCTAAAAGTTGTATTTTACATGGCCAAAAAAGACATCGCATGTCACCAGTATGAGGGATTGACTGAGCTACTTGGAGCAGTTCCAGAGGCTCCAGATTTTGTGACAGGTGACGGCATTTACCGGCACAGCGGCCCCGTTGATGACATGGAAAAGGCACTGGAAAGCGTTGTGATGAAGCAGCTAGATGAAAAGCTAAAGGGTAGTGACTTCATAGGAGTTATTATTGATGAGACGGTAAATATCACCGTGAACAAGAAGCTGATCATATACGTCAAAATGGAAGTACAAGGGAGAGCTGAGACACGTTTGCTGGGGAATTATGATGTGCAGTCCGGGACTGCACAGTGTATATTCAACAAACTGGTTGAAGTGCTCCGCGAGCGGGATGTGGAGCTTTCCCGCGTCATTGCCCTGGGCTCAGACGGAGCAAGTGTAATGATGGGAAAGCGTAATGGAGTTGGTGCTCTTCTGAAGAGAGAGAGTGCGTGTTCCATTCAGGTGCACTGTATTGCACACCGTGTGGCGCTGGCCGCGCAAGATGCGGCCAAATCTGTGGACCAGATAGGGGCCTACAAGCGCACAGTTGCTTCTGTGTACTCCTTTTACAAGCACTCAGCCAGCAGGACCAATCGCCTCCGTCAGCTGACAGCAGCGCTCAGCGATGAAGACATGACAAGCCTGAAGCAGCCGTGCGCTGTTCGCTGGCTGTCCTTGCACAAGGCAGTGGAAAGTATCAAAAGTAACTGGCCTGCTTTAGTGATGGAGCTAAATGAAGAGGCTGTGGGAGGAAATGCCCCAGCCCAAGGTATTCTTGGTCAAATCCAGCCATACAGCTTCATCGCCTTGACTCATACCCTGGCTGATGTGTTACCTGTGATGACCAAACTGAATTTGGTTTTCCAAAAAGAAGATGTAAATCTTGCCACAATTAGACCAATGGTTCAAGCATCAGTTGCGGCACTAACACAGTTACGCGATGCCCCAGGTCCAGAAGAAGAGCGGTTTCAGGCGGATTGCCAAGACGACATGTACAGGGAAGTGAAAGTGACACATGCAGGTGACCGGGCCGTTCAGGCTTTCAGAAAAGCCAGAGCACACTATATCCAGCATCTAATAGATGCTTTACATGACCGATTCCCTGAAGATTCACTGGATCTACTTAACTGCCTTGATGTCCTTCTGAACCCCTCCCGATATCCAGGGACACAAAGTGGTGAGTAGAAGCAAAAAAAAGAAAAAGATAACTCGAACATTTTACTACGGAGCCCCTAAAGACACACAGATTTTTTTTTTTTATAATGAGTTTTAAGCGTGTGCGTGAAACCTTTAAGTGAGCACGTAAAGTTGTTTACTTGCAAGCAAAGTGGTAATGTCCTTATAATGGAGTCCCAGGTTAAAATATAGCTCAGCTAAATCCTGTAATGTCATTTCCATTCATAAACAGAGCAGCAACTGGAGGGTCTCCTGTTCCAGCAAAACTCCATCCATGTACTTGTTTATACGTGCTCACGTAGAACAACTTTTAGGCGCTCACTTAAGTTTTGCAAGAGCGCGTGAAACTTTTTAGTGAGTGCATAAACGTTTTATGTGCTCACTTAAAGGTTTTACGCGAGCGCATAAAGGTTTCAAGCGCGCGCGTAAAACTCATTATATATATATATATATATAAAAGAAAAAAATCCATGTCCCTTTAGGGGCTCCGTATTTTACCGTATTTGACGTTTCATTAAAACATTCACTGATTAATTATCACTCGTTCAGCGCTCCAGGAGTATGCTGAAACAGCCATCCAAACCATCACTGATCGCTTTGGAAAAGGAATGATCAGTGAGGACGAGTCGGCTCCAGCCACAGCTCCACTCATTGATGCCACAAGTGCGCGCAGAGATGCCGTCGCTGTAATGACAGCGCTCCGCGGTTATGGAGGCTTGAACTTTTCAATGGCATGTGAAGTTCTGATCAGGGATTTCGGTGAAATCTACCCCGAGTGGGCTCAACTGGCCAAGATAGCCTGCGTGATCCCTGTCTCCAGTGTGCCAGCAGAGAGAGGTTTCTCTCTGCAGAACCGCATCAAAACAGCGCAGCGGAGTCGCCTGGGGGAGGAGAAAGTCACAAGACTGATGCGCATTGCAAGCTGTGCAGAAACACTTGGATCTTTTGATTTTAATTCTGCAGCTGCTCACTTCAGTGCTGCAAAAATGCACAAAAAGTAGGCTAAACTGTTATACACCAGTTCTAGGTGAAGGGATTTCCCCTGTTTGTTTTCAGTTTATATTCCGTTTTATTTTAAACGCGCGAACGGCCATTTTTTTATTTCAAGTTATGGCCATGTTAATAAAATGTTATTTGCCACTCCAGATGTGTTTTGTATTTGTTTACAAATTGTTTTATTTTAGAGTATATAGGCCTTCCTCTTTATGTGCATTCATGTGTCAGAAGAGCGCAAGCTTCTGCAATATTTATTTATTTTTTGAAGTTACGCTCGCGAGTCAATTGACGGGACTTATTTTATTTTAAATACCGTGTTTTTCAATAAAAATACTAGTAAATGACTGATATCGTACTACTGCATATGATTTATTTTTAACCTCAATAAATTCATATACTGTAGCCTATGTGACCGGAATTTCAAACATTTGTAAATTGAAACCCTGCCGGTCACATTGTCCGGTGCCAATTTTTTCTAGCGGAAACCCTGATTGTGACCCTTGGATAATCAAAATAGGACACAGGAGACCAAAAGTATCTTTCTTGGGTTTTTACTGGATCATTTACTGGATCATGGTAGGCAGACAGACAAAAGAGGAAATCACATGACATGGATCTTCCTTATATCACTTCCGGACTAGCTCCCTCTAGATACACTGTGAGGATACTACATCCCTCCCCTCTTAGGTCTGCCGACAACACTCACTGCAAGAGAAAATAAGACAAATTAAGCAACATTGTACATTTATTAAGGCCTGAAATAATCAGGAGGGCGCCGCTCTCTAAGGGAGCGCCTTAAGGGTGGTGTTACTTGTTCCTGTATTACAGATGGGGACCCGCTCCCCAGCATCGGTGGGTCCCTCTCAGAATCTTCCACCTGGGTTGGAGAGTCAGAGGCTCGGACCTCAGGGTCCACTTGTTCTGGCATCACAGAAGATGGAGTGCTCACAACCTGAGGTGTACTAGGATCTATATCAGGAATGCCACTTAGCTCTCGCCTCCTGATTTGGTCAACATGTCTCCTTACGACCTGTCCATTTCCGATGAGGACTGTGCATGATAGGGGCCCTGTGCAGCTCTCAATTGTTCCAGGGATCCATTTGGGGCCAAATCCATAGTTTTTTGTAAAAACTAGATTCCCGGGGGAAAAACTCCTGAGCTTGGTGTGTATGTCATGATGAACTTTTTGTTTCCACTGTTTCTTTTCCACCTTAGACTTCAAGTCTGGGAGTAACAGGTCAAAGGCAGACCTTGGCCTCCGTGACATCAGCATTTCAGCCGGGGACAAGCCTGTGGTAGAGTGTGGAGTGATTCTGTAACTAAACAAGAATCTAGACACTTTTGCTTCCAAGCTCTCCTTTCCTCCTTGCATCCTCTTCATCCCCTCCTTAAAGGTCCGAACAGCTCTCTCAGCCAATCCGTTCGATGATGGATGAAAAGGGGCTGACGTTACATGCTTTATCCCGTTTTTAGTCATGAAATCAGCAAACTCAGCACTAGTAAAGCAGGTAGCATTATCGCTCACCAACATCTTTGGCAGTCCATGGACACTGAAACTTTGTCTGAGCTTTTCAATGGTTCCATGAGTGGTTGCTGTATTCCCCGGATAAACATCCATCCATTTAGAATGGGAATCAACCAGCACCAGAAACATCTTGCCCAAAAATGGACCAGCATAATCCACATGGAGTCGAGTCCAGGGCTTCTCTGGCCATTCCCAGGGATGTAAGGGTGCTATAGAGGGAGACATGGCATTTTGTTGACATGTAGCACACTGATGTACTTCCCTCTCTACATCCTGATCCATCTGGGGCCACCAGACATATGATCGGGCCAGTCCCTTCATTCTAGACATGCCTGGATGGGACTGATGCAGCAACTTTAACAGTGTTTTTCGCCCTTGCTGAGGAATTATGACTCGAGCACCCCACAGAACACATCCATCTCGCACACTAAGCTCTAAGCGTCGAGTGAAGTAAGGCATGCATTCAGGCTCCACTATAGAAGGCCATCCTTGTAACACATATCGTTGCACACGTGACAGTGTCACATCCTTAGCTGTCCAATGTCTTACTTGTTCCGTGGTCACTGGTGCATCATCCATTCCATCCAGCATCAACACAAGATCCTCCTCTTCCTCAGCAGGGACTGTTTCTGGCAAGGGAAGTCTACTGAGGGCATCTGCATTCATATGCTGCTTTCCAGGCCTGTATACAATGTGATACTCATAAGCTCTGAGCCATACAGACCAACGTTGCACTCGTGGAGACACCATCTGAGGAACAGGTTTAGTTTCACTGAACAAGGAGATCAGGGGCTTGTGATCAGTTACAATTGTAAAGTTACGGCCATAAAGGTATTTGTGGAACCTTTTTATGCCAAAAATCACAGCCAAACCCTCTTTATCCAGCTGCGAATATTTCTTCTCTGCGGGGGCCAAAGTTCTAGATACAAACCCAATTGGTTTCTCAATTCCCTCTTCCATGCTGTGGGACAACACTGCCCCCACTCCATAGGGTGAGGCATCGCAGGCTAAGATTAAAGGCCTCTCTCCAGAATAATGCACCAAGACATCAGCTGACTTCAACAAGTCTTTGGACCTCCTGAATGCTTCCTCTTGACGGTCCCCCCAGCTCCAAACCACATCTTTCTTCAGCAAATGATGTAAAGGGGCTAGCAATGTGGCGATATTGGGAAGAAAGCGATTATAATAATTCAACAAGCCCAGGTAGGCCTTGAGCTCTGTCACTGAAGTTGGGGTGGGAGCATCAACAACAGCTTTTACCTTGGCTTCCACAGTGTGAACTCCTTTAGCATCCACTTTATGTCCCAGATACTGAACCTCATCAGCCAACAAGGTGCATTTGCTTCTCTTTAATCTGAGACCAGCATCTTCTAACCGGTTTAACACCTCCTCCAGAGATCTGAGATGCAATTCTCTGGTTGCCCCGGTAACCAGGATATCATCCAGATACACAGCAACTTGGGGTATGCCCTGGAGAACCCCCTCCATGGTTCTCTGGAAGATGGCAGGAGCTGAAGATACACCAAATGGTAGTCTGTTATATGTAAACATTCCACGATGAGTATTTACAGTTAAGTACTTCTTAGACTTATCATCCATTTGGATTTGTTGATATGCATGACTCATGTCAAGTTTGGTGAACTGTTGCCCCCCAGCTAACACTGCCATCAAATCCTCTACTTTAGGTATGGGGAACTGTTCCAGGGTGGAGACTCGGTTTACAGTCAATTTATAATCTCCACAAAGTCTACAGTCACCATCAGGTTTTAGCAAAGGAACCACAGGAGCTGCCCATTCAGAATACTTAACAGGAGCAATGATGTTTTCTTTTAACAATCTGTCAATCTCAACATCAACTTTGGGCTTCATAGCATAGGGAACAGATCTGGGTCTATAAAAGCGGGGAACAGAATCAGCAGGTACATGAATATTAGCTTTGAAACCTTTTAAAGTTCCCAACTCCTCTTTAAATACTCCCTCATGCTTTTGTAGCACTTGCTCCAGGGTCAGGGGCTGGGAGTAGTGTGCATTATGCACTGGCTCCAGGTGCAGGGACTGTGGGTGGTGTGCCTGGTACTTTATTTCAGCCCAGTCCAGTTTAACATGCTTCATCCACCATCTTCCCAGTAAGTTTGGACCCGTGCCTTTAACTACTATGATGGGCAACATCTTTTCCTGTTGTTTGTAGTTCACTTTCACATACGTTTTCCCCAGCACCTTTATCTTTTGCTTTGTATATGTTCTCAACTAAAGTCGAGTTTTCTTCAAGGGAGGGGCATTTTTCACTTTTTCTTTAAACGTTTTCATGTTCAGTATGGTGAGACTACATCCAGTATCCACTTCAAATGTCACTGGTTCCTCATTTAGAGTCATGCATACTTTGTAGGGTGGCACACCCTCCTCTTCATCCTCACCCAGGACACTGTATAATGAGAATGCCTGCCCCTCCTCATCACTCCCCTCTGCCACTCTGGGAGAACAATAATGCACTTTTCTCTCCTGGGTGAAGCGTCTTCCTCTTCCTCTGGGTCTTATGTCAGTTCTCTTTTCAGCATTTAACTTTTTCTTATTTCGACATGCTCGGGCTATGTGTCCAGTCATCCCACATGCATGACATTTTTCCTTTTTGAACGTACAGTCTTCAGGTGCATGATTACCTTTGCAGCGATAACACTCTCTATCCTTTTCTGCACTCCCCTGGCTCTCTCTCTTCTGCCCCATGCTTCCTCCAGCCCTCACTGCATTACAGGACATGGCTCCTGCTTTTGCCTGCAAATCCTGCACATTTTTGTTGGCAGATTCCATGGCTTGTGCTAGAGACAGGGCACTTTCAAATGTGAGATTGGTCTCTGACAGTAATCTTCTCTGGATTCTGTCATCATTTATTCCACATACCAGCCTGTCCCGTAACATTTGTGAAAGGGTCACTCCATAATTACAATCTTGTGCCAGTTTCCTTAACTCAGCCACATATTCAGCCACAGATCCAGTGGGTCTTCTCATACGTGAATCGAATTTAAACCTCTGGACAATTTCACTTGGTTTGGGGTTAAAGTGGCTCTTTAATAAAGCTACTAATTGTGCAAAAGTCTTATCTCCAGGTTTTGCAGGACTTAGGAGGTTTCTCATCAAACTGTAAGTTTGTGCTCCCACCACACTGAGCAATATGGACTTCATTTTATCTTCATCAGTGATATCATTTGCAGTAAAGAAGTGTTCCATTATTTAACAGTATTCCTCCCAAGCTTGCACTTTTGAATCAAACGGTGGCAGGGATCCTATTGTTGCCATCTCACCTGCATATGTCTTCCCTCCTTCCACCAAAGCCTTTTTCCACCTGGAGTCCAATCATCCAATCAAGCACTCACACAGTAGCCAGGGAGCAGGGCAAAAAAAGCACAAAAAACACTCCTCCAGTTCATCCTCGTCGCCGATATAATATTGTGACCCTTGGATAATCAAAGTAGGACGCAGGAGACCAAAAGTATCTTTCTTGGGTTTTTACTGGATCATAGTGGCATGGTAGGCAGACAGACAAAAGAGGAAATCACATGACATGGATCTTCCTTATATCACTTCCGGACTAGCTCCCTCTAGATACACTGTGAGGATACTACAAATACGATATTGCGGTATCCAAATTTTGCGATATATTGTGATGTTATACATTGTTCGCTGAAAACTGTAAAAGGCTTTCATGCATTTTAAGATCTGAGCTGCACGTACATCAGATTATCGTGATAATTCATGGGACAAACTAAGTCAAAACATGCAATTCAAATGATGCTGTGTTATTGTAATTACGCAAGCTGAAGTTACGACATATTTGTGTACGTTTTTCATATTATTTACATAATATGACATTTTAACAATATTTAATCAAATGTGTAGATGACCTTTTAATATGAGTATTTCTGTAAATGTGTTTTTGTGTTTGTTTTCTTTTTTTTTTTTTTTTTTTTAAACCTTGTCTGCACACATATTATTGATTGATACCATGACGGTAGAAACCAAAAGTGTATATATGTGCATTGTTACTATATTTAATATATATACATATATATACGCACACATATGCGTACACATACATAAATATACACATACAAACCCAGTGTTTTTTGTTTTTTGTTGTTTTTTTTTTGGGGGGGGGGTGACGACATCCACTGCCAATCCAGGAAGCAGGAACACACGGAGACACACGTCAAGCACTGGAAATCTGCAACAAAAAACCACAAACAAAGCACGAAACCGGCACGGAGCCAACCAAAACAATAACGGCAATCGACCTAAATCTTGAGATCTGATCGCAGTCTGAGCTAAGCTATCGCTACCTAAACCCAAAAACTAGAGAGCCAGCATGCAGGTGAACAAGCCAGTGTATATGTCTATGTGTGTGTGTGTGTGTGTGTATGTATATGATCATGTGTGTGTGTGTGTGTGTATGCATGTGACTAAGTGTGTGTGTGTGTGTGTGTGTGTGTGTGTGTGTGTGTGTGTGTGTGTGTGTGTGTGTGTGTGGCGGCGGCGGCCAGGAGGCCCTCACCCTTCAGGCCAACGACCCCCACCCGGCAGGGGGCCAGCCTGCCCGGAGAGACAGAGCCGCCCCGGCCGCCGACGCGGGCAGGCGCACCCGTCCCCCACGAAAGTGGCCCTCCAAGACCAGAGGGGCGCCCCGCCGCAGAGGCAGCGGGGGGGGACAGGAGACGGGCCCGGAGAGAGGGAACCCCCCAACAAGGCGACACCCGTGCAGGCCCGACAACGGAGGGCCCCAGACCCAGGCATCCCATTCATTCATCCATTCACCTGTCCAATACCTATACTAATAATAATATGATATACTAGACATAATAATAATAATAATAATAACCATCTTTGTATAATATAATATTCATAAATTATTAAGTTTTGATGTCCTGCCAATGGAGGCTCAAATCCTCCATGGCAGGACCCTTCCATACCGCATTCTCACCGACACAGACATACAATCACGCACCGTTTCCCCCTCCCCGGGGGGGTCCAGCACCGCCAGAAGGCACCCCAGGCTGCACGGCGGGCCCCGCCAGGCCCGGGTAACCCGACCCACCTGTCCCAGGCCGGTGAGGGAACGCGGGTGAGTGCCCCTGGTGTTGAGTGCGTGTGATTAATGCCATAAAAACAGGGAGGGGGGAGGGCCAAGTATCGATTGACACCGACCCCCCCCCCCTCCCGAACTACGTGTCCTTGTCAAATGTATTTATTAAGTGTTGAATGTGCAGTGTCTATTTTGCTGTTAAAACCGTGAGGCGGGGAGTGCTGGGCCACGCGGGACAATGCCTCCCACGACCCGGACCCCCCGCCCTTCGCCTATGTGCGTATGAATCGTGTAGGGGGGGAAAGAGGGGGAGCGGAGGCCGAAGCCAGGAAGCAGGACCAGCAAAGCCGGCCCTGATAAGACACCCGCGTCCCCCCACCGGCCATCCAGTAGACGGGGGCCGGCCCTCCGAGCCGGGCCAGGGCCCCACCGTACCTCCACGGGCGCCCCCGGCGCCGCCGGAGCCCCCAGACGGAGGGGGAAACGGTCCAACATCCTCCCATTCATACTGACAACATAAGACATAGATACCTGGGAATGGTGCCACCCCGCCGCCACGCCCGCCCGTGCACCCCCCGGTCAGGGGAGGCCCGATCCCCGGACCCGGCCCCACCCCCCCCCGAGGCCACCCCGGCGGACACCCCAAGGGTCACGGAGTCCCCACATCCGCAGGGGCACTTGGCCCCCGCCCAGCGACGGAGGACCAAGGCAGCAATGCCCCCCCAGCGCAGACAGCCTACCCCCACCCAGGCAGGGCCGGGCCCTCCGGGTGGGACCCCCATGTCCACGGCCCAGCCCCCCCGGGGAGGCCCGGAGACGCCCAAGCCACAGCCCCCCGCCCGAGCCCTCCCCAGCCACCCCCCCCACCGCCATGAGGCAACCCCCCCCATAGGCCCCCAAGGCCCCCACCGGCTAGGGACAGGGCCCCGCGGCCCCCCCCACCGCCCCCCAGGGGCCACCAGAGGCCCGCGCCCCAGACCCCCCAAGCCGACCCCCAACCCCAAGGGCTACGAGATCACCACCCCCCCGCCCCCACTAGGTAACAAAGCCAATAAACGGGGACCACAGAGAGTGCAATTCAGCTGAATGTTGTTCAGTGGAGGCAGACATTATCTCACTACTAATATGATCTGATAAAAGATTCCTAAAATGTGACAACATTTGTGTTTGTTTTCTTATTGGCATTGTTTGGAGCCAGGCTTTTATTTTGTTATATATTAAGACCAATATTTAGTGCTTTTATTTTGAAGGCATCTCTTGTAAACTTGTAAACATCAGCGCTCCGGTCTTTAACAGTTAATGTTTAAAGGCTGTATAAAACGTTTTCTGCAAGACTAAACTAGTGTTGGGAGTGCTAAAGTGTGCCTAACCGACACAAAAAGCACCTGGCTGATAAGGGGCACAAGGTTTGTTTTCTTTGTAAATGATATACAGTATTTATGTATATATTGAGTTTGGTTGTCTTTTACTGTCATGTATTGTGGTTAACGGTTTTGCCGACCCAGCGAGCTGCTGTGTTGGCCTGTATTTTTTTTAAGTCTTTTTTGAAAACCTTTTTATTTTCTTTGGCTTTTAGTGTACGATAAATTAGTTGCCTACATCTGTGAGAAGTGATTGTGCACTTTGTGTGTCTGTTCTTTGCCGTCTATTTTCTATTTTCTATTTTTTATTACTATTTTATTGATCATTCTAACATGTTACTGATTTTATTGTTTCTACACTTTGTACTGTATTTTCTTTTGGTATTGTTTCATTTTACTGTATACTGTACAGCACTTTGGTCGACCTCGTTTTTAAATGTGCGATATAAATAAAATTGACATTGACATTGTATTTGAGTTGGATGAAACTTGTATGTATGTAGTAAGAGTAACATTGTTTTATTTTATTCCTTTATAGCTCTTACAATGTGTTTGCAGTGATTTTACATTGAAGGAATAAAAACATCTGTGAACCATCAGTTAAAGAGTCAAACGTCATCAGTCGGGGATTCTACAAAATGTATACAATCAAGTTGTACTAGATTTACAACTCGTCTGACACATGATTTATTCTAAAGCTTATGTTGAGATCCGTGTTGAAGCTGCAGATCTGCAGGTTGGAGAGCAGGAAGAAGAGGGAGGATCATCGGGATCAGATTCCAGGAAGAGGACAGACTTTGGATTTAAACCTTTTATATCAGACATCCGTTTAGAAGTAAATGTCTTTTTACCTCAACTCATATTTAGTCAGAAATAATCATGAAAAATTTAATTAAGTTTTCATTTTAGATGGATGACATATTTTATTGTTTATAATTCTGGAATATTACACTCTCCATATGTAGAAAGAGCAGCAGTGCCCCCTGGTGGTGAGTTATAAAAGCTCAACATAAACCCAAGAGTGAACAATCTATCGTAATAATAATAAAAACACAAATAAAAAAAGACTTTAGTGCATCAACAAGAGGAAAGTTGTCACTGACGCAGATTATTGGTACAGCGTGATCAGTACAACCAGCATTTAACTCAGAAAACAATGTGGAAAGAGAAATGTCATCAAATGAAGTTGAAAAGTGGAGATGCACTTTTGTCCTTTATCCTCAACTTCCTCAATCACGTCATTTTGATCCAGTTTGTTATTTCACTGGTCTTGGCTTCATCAAATGACACATCCAGGGACAGAAGTCGTGCATAGGTGTTCATCCTGTCCAGGTGTTGGAAGGTGAAGTGAAGCCGAAGCCATCGCTTCATCCACTGATCTGTTGGCACGGTAGGAAAACTGATAGGAATCCACTGTGTCAGGAACCATGGAGTTGATGTGGGTTAAAAAAAGATGATCTGCTCTGTTGGTCTCTGGAGAAGGTTTAATGAAAATGTTTCTGGAGACAGACACCAATTCACTAATTACAGGCCTGATTCTTTACTCCCAACATTTTCTAAGATCTTAGAAAAAGTATTTATTTACAGGTTGGACAAATTAATTCCAATCAAAAGGCCACGCCCCTAATTATTGATTAAACCTCTTGCTTTATATAATTCCAACCTGCCACAATACGAGGAAAAAGAGGCTTCAAACCCCTGCAGAAAACCTGTGGGTGATTCCTGCATGAATGAACCGTCATTCTGAGTTTGGGGGTTAGTTTGGGATCTTTATTCCCTCTAGTGGTTAAATGTTGGAAACTGCAGCTTTAAATGAGTCTTGCATATCTATATATTTCACACCAAAATCATGTTAAAGGAGCCGTCTGTAAGAAATGTCCAAAACTGGTACTGCAGTCACTTTCAAAATATTGTTGATCGGCGTGTACCCTCCCCCTCCTCCCCCCGACCAGAGGTTGCCAAGTAGGCTGCAGAATGCAGCAGGAACGTAGGCTGCCATGGCTGCCATAATTAGAGCCGAGCTGGCAACCCGGATGCCGAAACAATACTGACTTGGTGATTGGGAGATAGGTGGAGGGTGGAGCTTCAGAAACAATACTGACTTGGTGATTGGGAGATAGGTGGAGGGTGGAGCTTCAGAAACAATACTGACTTGGTGATTGGGAGATAGGTGGAGGGTGGAGCTTCAGAAACAATACTGACTTGGTGATTGGGAGATAGGTGGAGGGTGGAGCTTCAGAAACAATACTGACTTGGTGATTGGGAGATTGGTGGAGGGTGGAGCTTCAGGCCAAAACAAAAAATGACAACATAAACATCAGTTGAGGGCTGCAACTCCTCTTTTTAAACTGGAATATCCTGGCTTGAGTGCTGTTGTCAGTGACATAAGTATTTGAAATGAACATGATTTTTAAATGTCTGTTGACATATCGAGGTCATTTTATGATTTGTTTTATTATTGCTCTTACATACAGCTCCTTTAATTGATCCTCATTTCCTTCCTTCCCTCTGGTCGTACCATCCGAAGTTTACTTTCCCTCTGACTTAACTTACTTTTTTATTTTAATGCCAAACGGTGACTCATGAGTCCTGCATGTGCACGTCAATAATAAATCCACCGACTGGAAGCGCTGAACTAAACTAAGTTGGATATTTAAATGTTTTAATGTCTCAAAGACTCACCCTATGTATTATTTTGAGATCCATTGCAATAAAAGTTTCTTATCAAAATCAATGTTTTATGACAAATAATAAGGAACACATGAATTAAAAAATATTTTTATTTTATATATTGATATTAACAATCAGAAGCTTATCATATAAATTGCGTCAGCTCTCATTGTGTCAGAAAAAATAAAACTCTTTCTAAACCTTCTTGCTTGTGTTGTTTTTCTCAGATGTAAATCACTTTGGATAAAAGCGTCTGCTAAATGACAGAAGTCGTAGTAAACGATGAAAAGAATGTTGTATGCATTTTGTTCTAATTACTTTCGTTGGTAAATGAAATACTTACTGTAACTGCGAGAAGGAACTATGTCATTTGTTCAGACTCCACTGCAGCCCTTCAAAGTTTGACTTCAAATAAAACAACAAGAGAAGATCTAGTGTTGGAAATATTAATGGTGTTGTGGATGTTATGCAGAACTGGAATTACTGTGCAGTTTTGTTGGGTTCCTGCCCACATGGGTGTTGATGGCAATGAGAAAGCAGACAATATTGCTAAAAGAGCATTGAAATTGAGTAGTGAGGTAATTATGGAAATTCCTTTTGGTAAAGGTGAAGCAAAATCATGAATTAGAAAGGCAGTGAGGGATTCATGGCAGAAGGTGTGGGACAACGGTGTAAAAGGGAGACATTTTTATAACATACAGAAGTCAATTAACGTGAAGGTTTACAAAGGAAAGTGTAGGAGAGAGGAAGTCATCATTTCTAGATTAAGATTAGGTCATACTAGTTTAAAATCAACTCTGTATTTAATGTCAAATGTGATGAGTGTGATGTCACAGAGAATGTAGAGCATGTGATTCTTAAATGTGGCAAGTATGAGGTAGAAAGGAACGCTTTAAGAGACAGGATGTACGAGCTGGGACGGGAATGGAGTTTAGTAGGTTATTAGGGAGGAGTGAGGTGATGAGGGATTGTTATAAGGAAATCCTTGTCTTTCTCAAAGATGCAGGGATAGATAATAAGATTTAAATGTGATTATCTTATTTTATTTAGGTATTTCCTTTTTTCCCCCCTTTAAGTTAGACCGTAACCTGGTGTAATAATGATCCTGATGTTACACACTCCGGTACAGCAGGTGGCGGTAGAACCTAATAACGTTGGTTGTGATCCGCCATTAAACCTAGAGAAGAAGAAGGAGAGGACGGTTCTGTTGTTTCCTTTCTTTTTCCTCTTCAACAATGTCTAAGGTGAATCATCTGAGAGAGTTTATCGGTCAGCGACTAACAGCAGCTGCTGTAGAAATATTGTCAGTGTTTGAAAAAAGCATCTTGGAGTATGAAGAAGAGCTCGACCGTCAGCGCAGACTGTTGGACCTCGCCTGGAAACCTGAAATCAGACTCCACAGAGTCGGTACGTAACCCTGGAAAGTTGAATGAATGAACACATGAGTATGACTCCTACAAGATCCCTTTGTTTCCAGTTAAAAGCCGTGGTGATGAAGCAAACCAACTAAATGGGAAACTCCCCAGCTCAAGCAGCTGCTGATGTGGGATTCGGAAACATCCCGAACTAACTTGTTGTTCTGTTTACTTGGTGCTGCTTTCATGGTCCATTCACACTCTGGACCAGACTGACATTTCACACTTTATCAATGAATGAATGAATGAATTTTCGAACATGTATATAAAAAATAAACATTAACATCTTCATATTCACATATGTTGGAAAAAAGGAGTAGGAAGAAGTCTACACTTTTTCCTAGTTCCTACCCCTTTATAACTCTATGAATTTACATTATTGCTATTATTATATCTACACAATATCCATATAAATATAGTCTATATAAATAAAATGTAAAACATGCCTATTACTATAAAATCTGTTGTCAAATATCTTGGCATTTCCATCTCTAAAGATTCAGCAGAACGTGAAAATAAAAATGTGTGGAGGGTAATTAATGAATGCCAAACCAAACTTAACTCCTGGTTATTAAGAGACATCAGTTTATTAGGTCGTATCTTCTTAACCAAAATGGAATGTCTCTCCATATGTATTTATCCAGCAAACTCGTCGTCTATTCCCAATAACGTAATCAAAAAGATTAATCAGGTTAACTTTGATTATATCTGGAGAAAGAAAATTAATTACATTAGGAAAACTGAACTGACCAAAGAATTCAAAGATGGAGGCCTGCAAGCTATAGATTTAGATTTTATTAATGGAAACCTAAAAAAGGAACTGGTTGAAATCTTTTCTACACAATAAGAGCTTTTAGTATCATATCCCCAGAGTAATTTTTTTTGTATAGATATCTTTATTGAGGGCATTAAAAAAAAGAAAAAAAAGAAGATTTACAATAACAATATAATTATCAATATTTTCCCCCCTTTTTTTTACTTTTCATAACATTAATTAAACCAAAATAAACAAATAATAAGATAAAAAAGAAAAAGAAGAAAAAGAAAAAATAAATTAAAAAAAGGAATAAATAAATGAGTAAATAAAAATAAAAACAACAGCACACCCTCTCCCCTTCCCTCCGTCACATGGTCAATAAATTACATCATTCAAAATCATTTAACATATGTCTATTAATACTAGAACAAAAATGAATAATAAATATAATCAAGTCCTGTGTAAACACATTCATTAATACAGTAGATGATTCAGATCATTTCAGTTCAGAGTCATTTTTAATAAACTGGGAGGCATTGAACTGTTACTAAGATGCAACTTTACCGTTCAAATTTCATGCTTTAGACTTAATCGTTTATTTTGTAGAAAAGATGCAGGTCACAGTGTGAGATGTGAGATGACACTGGCAAAAAACGTGATTGTTGGAGGATGTTCATATATGTGTTCATATGCAGTACTTGTAGTTAGATCATTATATATGACACGGAAGAAGCCATTTCTGGAACAACAACTTTATTCTTCAACTGTCTCGATACCAACGCAGTAACAGTACAGTCACAGTGCCGCCTAATGTTCACACAGAGTAATGCACTTGTTTTCAAATATACTACCGTATTTTCACGACCATTCGGCGCACCGTGTGAAAAGGCGCAGCCTCATTTTTGTGTCTCATTTTTAGATTTAAAACACACATACGGCGCACCGACCCAAAAGGCGGAGTCTACAGACACGGAGCTGCACACACGCGCGCCGCAAAACACACACGGGTGCCGCAAAACACACACACCCGCTGCAGAACACACACACAAGCACACAAGTGTGCTTATTTAAAAATAGAGCGGGAGCAAAACTTAGTTTGATTGTATTTTATTTCAGTTTTTACATTAATCAAACCCTTCAAAGTCCCGTCTTTCCCCGGCGCGGGCCCCGTCTTTCCCCGGCGCGGACCCCGTCTTTCCCCGGCGCGGATCCCGTCTTTCCCCGGCGCTGGCACGATTTCATGAAGCAAAAGCACCAAGACAGACCTCCATGAAGATGTTCAATTTTAATTTCTTCCGCCAGCGCTACTGCTTTCAGTTTGAGGATGGTCTCATTCACGTCCGCAACTCACAGGTGCTTCACACGCCCCCTTCTCCCTTTACCGTTCTCATGGTGGCCGTCCGCCTTGCATTACCGTAATACAGGTAATGGATACGGCGCACCGTTTCATTGGGTGCGCAGCACATTTATAAAAGGAAAAAAGAATTTTATGTGCACCTTATGGTCGGGAAAATACGGTACATAGATGAAGGGGAAGACCGAAGATTCACAAAGTTTAAACCTCACAAAAGAAAGTCATACGGGCCCTGTCTTGGTCAGAGATAAATTCCCCCACCCACCCTCTATTTCACCGCTTTGAGTTACTAAGACTGGCTGAGTTAAACAATTATCATAATGCTTGTCTTATGTTTCAAATTGTCAACAGGCTCAACCCTAGACTTAGTAGTCTTGTGCCAATCTCCAGTCCTCAGCACACGTACCAAACAAGAATCAAACCATTAGGGAAATGTCACCGACATGTGCGTGCCAGTATGAGTGTTGTTTGCAGGGGGCCGCAGATTTGGAATAGGATTGATGATGGCCTCAAGGTGTTGCGTTCAATCTCCAAGTTTAAAAGACAACTAAAAAAATAATCTTTTACTAACCTATATATAATTTAAAATGCTTCTTCATGGACTGCTGGGATGTATGTGTGTGACTGTATGTGTATGTAATGTTAAGTATGTATGTTAAGTGTTTTTTTTTTTGTGTACTTGTATGCATTTGTCCATCACCATCTCTTTACGGATGGTAACTGCTTATACCATTGACTGTACCCTCACCCTTATATGAACTATGGGCCCCCACCTATAAGCTTTCCTAGCTTCCTTGGGGGACCCATTCACTCTACCCGTTTGATTCAATTGTATTATTATAATTATTATTCTGGTATTGTGAATAAACTCAAACTCAAACAAACTCAAATACAAAAAACAATGGGAAGCACTTTTGACTTGTTAAAATCCAATCGTTTTGTCCCTTTTTGTAATTCCAGACCCCCCACAAGAAAATGTTTGTAAGGTGGAGGAGGACGGGGTTTTCAGTGACCAGCACCTGGATAACCTGGAGAGGAGCTGCAGCCCGGACCAGGAGGAACCAGGGCATCCACAGACTACAGAACTGGAGGAAGACTCCAGCGGTCAGGAGATGAAGCACAAGGACGTAGAGGTGGATGTCTCATTGGTCAATCTCGCTGATGTGAGAATTGAAAATGGTGAACCAGGACCAAACTGTGGCCAGCTGGTGTTGCACACTTCTCCTGAAGCTCAATACACAGATGAGGAAGGGACTGAAAGTTTATGCTCAGACTCCAGTAAAACTGCAGATCCGGAGCCAATGAGACGACACGGTGACCACGAAGATGCTGCTGTCCCGTCAGACAGCAACTGTAAATCAAAGCTGATCAGGACCCACATGGGGAAGAAGGTGTTTTCTTGCAGCACTTGCAGGAAAGAGTTCAGTAAAAGTAGTATTTTAATGGATCACATGAAGATCCACACTGGCGAAAGGCCGTACTTGTGCAACACCTGCGGAAAATCGTTTAGAAAATTATCAACAATCGAAAAGCATAAAATGATCCACATGGGCGAGAAGCTCTATGTCTGCAAAACATGTGGAAAAAGTTACAGGCAAAATTCCAGCCTGGTGATTCACTCGAGGACCCACACCGGCGAAAGGCCATACCTGTGCAACACCTGCGGCAAAACTTTTACTTCATTATCACATCTTAAACGCCACATAACCACGCACACGAGCCAGAAGCCTTACATCTGCAAAACATGTGGAAAAAGTTACACAGAACGTTCCGGCCTGCTGGTTCACTCGAGGATCCACACTGGCGAAAAGCCGTACCTGTGCAACACCTGCGGCAACGCCTTTACTCAATCATCACTTCTTAAACGCCACATAACCACGCACACGGGCGAGAAGCCCTACATCTGCAAAACATGTGGAAAAAGTTACAGGCTACGTTCCACCCTGGTGGTTCACTCGAGGACCCACACCGGCGAAAAGCCGTACCTGTGCAACACCTGCGGAAAAACCTTTACTGAATCATCAACTCTTAAACGGCACATAACCACGCACATGGGCGAGAAGCTATATTTGTGCAAGACGTGCAACAAAGGTTTTAGCTGCAGAATTCATTTGCTGAGTCACATGAAAAATCACCCGGAGGAGAAGTCTGGTGACTCGTGACAAATGAAGTTCATGTTGTCGTCCTCCCGGGGCAGCTGTCCACTCCTGTCTGACCCACAGAAGAAGAACCCGCAGAAGTCCAACCACCACCTCCTGTGGCTGATGAGCCTAATCCCCTCCCCACAAGGGTTGCAGGTTCAACCTGGATTTATGCTTCTCCGTCAACTTGACCCAGAGGGAACGATGTGTATACTTTTTTTTTAAAGTTCTGCATTGAGTTTGTTTGAATCCCTGTTCCTTCTTAAAATAGTTAGTATTCAATTCAATTCAATTTTATTTATATAGCGTCTAATACAACAAAAGTTGTCTCTATACGCTTTCCAGAGACCCATACCCAGAACATGACCCCCGAGCAGTTATTACATAAACAATGGCAGGTAAAAACTCCCCTAGTGGGAGAAAAACCTAATAATAATAATAATAATAATAATACATTTTATTTGTAGAGCACTTTTCATGTATAATCTCAAAGTGCATTACATAATCAAGGGAAAGTCAGGACACATAAAAGACGAGAAGTAAAAAAAGCGTAAAAATAGTAAAAAACATCTAAGAAAGACCAGGGAAAGCCTTCCTGAACAGGAAAGTTTTAAGCACCTTTTTGAAGGTGTCCACAGACTGGGGTTGACGGAGGTGTTCAGGGAGGGAGTTCCAGATGCGTGGGGCAGCGGAGCAGAAAGCTCGGTCTCCCATGGAGCTGAGTCGTGTGCGGGGCTGATAGAGGAGGTTGGTCTTTTGTGAGCGGAGGTTCCGGGTGGATGAGTGAGGGGTCAGGAGGTCTTTGAGGTATTGAGGGGCAGTGCTGTAGATGCAGAGGTGGGTGATGAGGGCGATCTTGAATTGGATTCTTGCGGTTATGGGAAGCCAGTGTAGTTTCTGGAGAGTAGGGGTGATATGGTCGTATTTGCAGGTTCTCATCAGAGTTCGGGCAGCACAGTTCTGAATGAGTTGGAGTTTCCGAAGGTGTTTGTTGGGGATACCGATGAGCAGGCTGTTGCAGTAGTCAAGCCTGGAGGAGATAAGAGCGTGGACGAGTTTCCTTAAGCCAAACAGTGGCAAGAAAAAACTCCCCTTTAGGAGGGAAGAAACCTTGAGCAGGACCAGGCTCATAAGGGGGGACTCCTGCCGAGGGCCAGACTGGGGGTCAGGGATGGCAACAGCACAGCAGGCAGGTGGAAGCAGCAACGGGATGACCCGGGGTGGGGACCGCAGGCCAGCATGCAGCTCCCGAAGCTCCGGCCCAATCATCAAGTCCCAGGTTGGGGTGCAGGGTCGGGGAAAGGTTGAAAAGGGGCAGGGCCAGGGAGAGGAGTCTTGAGGGACGAACTTTCTCCCCCGCCCAAAAGGGGCCGTTACCCTGCCCCCCTCACTCCCACACTCCAGGATCCGGTGTTTTGCATTCAGTGATGCTCTTCGCCACCGGCAGAGGATGCTGCAACATGGACAAAAGAGAAAAAAGAGAAGAGAAGGGGGGGCTAGCACAAGAAACTAGAGGAGCGACTCTAACACACTAGAGTTTACACTACCTAGAGATTTACCAACACCAGCTAGAGGTTTACTGAACACTAACTATAGGCTTTACTAAACAGAAATGTTTTAAGTTTAGTTTTAAAGGTGGAGGTGGTGTCAGCCCCCTTAACCCAGATTGGAAGTTGGTTCCATAGTAATGGTGCCTGATAGCAGAACGCCAGCCCTCCAAATCTACATTTGGATACTCTAGGAACTACGAGTAAACCTGCACTCTGAGAACAGAGAGCTCTGACAGGAACATAAGGCACTATCAGATCTTGCGAATAATGCGGAGCTAAGCCGTTTTGGGCTTTATATGCAAGTAATAAAATTTTAAATTGGATTCTGAATTTTATTCTGAATGGGTAACCAATGGAGCGACGCCAACACTGGAGACACGTGGAGAGACGTTGTTGCTGTTGGTATCTTGCCGTCTACACGGTGCAAATAAAGAGCTGTTAGTATTTGCTGAAGTTTCTTTATACGTGACAGTTTATTTCGTTCATCTACAAAGCCTCTCTCACACGTCCTTTTTCCCATCTGTTTCTTCTTCACTCACATTCTATTTGTAAAGTTAATCTGCAGCTCCATGTTGTTAAACTCTCTCCATCTACTCCGTTCAGAGGTTATATATTGTGATGTTATCCATAGTTTGCTGACAACTGTAAAAGGCTCTATGCATTTTAAAATCTGAGCTGCACGTACATCAGATTATCGTGATAATTCATGGGACAAACTAAGTCAAAACAATGTAATTCAAATGAGCCATGCTGTGTTATTGTAACTATATAAGCTAAAGTTTCCCAAAAAAAAAGAAAACTGCAAAAGTCCTCCCACTGTACAGAACTGGAGACAGACACCAATTCACTAATTACAGGCCTGATTCTTTACTCCCAACATTTTCAAAGATCTTAGAAAAAGTATTTATTTACAGGTTGGACAAATTAATGCCAATCAAAAGGCCACGCCCCTAATTACACATTAAACTTCTTGCTTTATATAATTCCAACCTGCCACAATACGAGGAAAAAGAGGCTTCAAACCCCTGCAGAAAACCTGTGGGTGATTCATGCATGAATGAACCGTCATTCTGAGTTTGGGGGTTAGTTTGGGATCTTTATTCCCTCTAGTGGTTAAATGTTGGAAACTGCAGCTTTAAATGAGTCTTGTATATCTATATATTTCACACCAAAATCAGTTTGATAGTTTGATCAGTTTGATATTTAAATGTTTTAATGTCTCAAAGACTTACCATGTGTATTATTTTGAGGCCAATTGCAATAAAAGTTTCTTAACAACATAAATGTTTTATGACAAATAATAAAGTACACATGAATTAAAAACTATTTTTATTTTATATATTGATATTAACAATCAGAAGCTTATCATATAAAAAAGCGTCTGCTAAATGACAGAAGTCGTAGTAAACCAGTGATGAAAAGAATGTTGTATGCATTTTGTTCTAATTACTTTCGTTGGTAAATGAAATACTTACTGTAACTGTGAGAAGGAACTATGTCATTTGTTCAGACTCCACTGCAGCCCTTCAGAGTTTGACTTCAAATAAAACAATAAGAGAAGATCTAGTGTTGGAAATATTAATGGTATTGTGGAGGTTATGCAGAACTGGAATTACTGTGCAGTTTTATTGGGTTCCTGCCCACATGGGTGTTGATGGCAATGAGAAAGCAGACAATATTGCTAAAAGAGCATTGAAATTGAGTAGTGAGGTAATTATGGAAATTCCTTTTGGTAAAGGTGAAGCAAAATCATGAATTAGAAAGGCAGTGAGGGATTCATGGCAGAAGGTGTGGGACAACGGTGTAAAAGGGAGACATTTTTATAACATACAGAAGTCAATTAACGTGAAGGTTTTCAAAGGAAAGTGTAGGAGAGAGGAAGTCATCATTTCTAGATGAAGATTAGGTCATACTAGTTTAAAATCAACTCTGTATTTAATGTCAAAGTCTGTGTCTGATAAATGTGATGAGTGTGATGTCACAGAGAATGTAGAGCATGTGATTCTTAAATGTGGCAAGTATGAGGTAGAAAGGAACGCTTTAAGAGACAGGATGTACGAGCTGGGACGGGAATGGAGTTTAGTAGGTTATTAGGGAGGAGTGAGGTGATGAGGGATTGTTATAAGGAAATCCTTGTCTTTCTTAAAGATGCAGGGATAGATAATAAGATTTAAATGTGGTTATCTTATTTTATTTAGGTATTTCCTTTTTTCCCCCCTTTAAATTAGACTGTAACCTGGTCTAATAATGATCCTGATGTTACACACTCCGGTACAGCAGGTGGCGGTAGAACCTAATAACGTTGGTTGTGATCCGCCATTAAACTAGAGAAGAAGAAGGAGAGGACGGTTCTGTTGTTTCCTTTCTTTTTCCTCTTCAACAATGTCTAAGGTGAATCATCTGAGAGAGTTTATCGGTCAGCGACTAACAGCAGCTGCTGTAGAAATATTGTCAGTGTTTGAAAAAAGCATCTTGGAGTATGAAGAAGAGCTCGACCGTCAGCGCAGACTGTTGGACCTCGCCTGGAAACCTGAAATCAGACTCCACAGAGTCGGTACGTAACCCTGGAAAGTTGAATGAATGAACACATGAGTATGACTCCTACAAGATCCCTTTGTTTCCAGTTAAAAGCCGTGGTGATGAAGCAAACCAACTAAATGGGAAACTCCCCAGCTCAAGCAGCTGCTGATGTGGGATTCGGAAACATCCCGAACTAACTTGTTGTTCTGTTTACTTGGTGCTGCCTTTCATGCTCCATTCACACTCTGGACCAGACTGATATTTCACACTTTATCAATGAATGAATGAGTTAATTTTTATTTCGAACATGTATATAAAAAATAAACATTAACATCTTCATAATCACATATGTTGGAAAAAAGGAGTAGGAAGAAGTCTACACTTTTTCCTAGTTCCTACCCCTTTATAACTCTATGAATTTACATTATTGCTATTATTATATCTACACAATATCCATATAAATATAGACTATATAAATACTACGTAAAACATGCCTATTACCACATAATTATCCATATAAGTATATAGAAAATATAAATATTACATGAATATTATATCAATATATAGAAAATACAAATATTTTATAAATCTATATAAATATACACTATATAACTACATAAATATCCCTATAAATATATATATGCTACATACCTAATAAATATTTAACATATATGACATAATTATAACTATCCCTCTCAACATATAATATATACTACATAAATATCCACATAAATATCTAAACATATCTTAAGCAAGTATAATATACCATTTTTCCATATTTTATTTGTTTCTCACACTCGTTACCCCATTTCCTCTTCCATATACCTGTTTATAAATCATTTTTTGTATCTCTTTTTAAACAGATTTATGTTAGTACTTTTTCATTTCCAGCTCCAAACTGTTCCACAGAGTCTCCACAGTTCCATATGCACATGCTGCACATTGTTGTTCCTACTTTATGTTTTCTAAAATGTAGTTCTCTCCTTAGATTATAGCCCCTTTCTCTCTCAGTGAACATTCCTCTCATATTTTCTGGTAGTAGATTATTCCTTGCTTTGAACATTATTTGCGCTGTTTTGTATTTAACCAGATTCATACATTTCTTAACCAGATCCATACATTTCTTTAGACTTAATCGTTTATTTAGTAGAAAAGATGCAGATCACAGTGGCTCCGTGTAAGATGTGAGATGACACTGGCAAAAAACCTGATCGTTGGAGGATGTTCATGTAGGAGTTCATATGCAGGACTTGTAGTAGTGGTACTACAACTGGTACTACTGGTGCTACAGCTGGTATTACAACTGGCACTACTGGTACTATAACTGGTACTACTGGTACTATAACTGGTACTACTGGTACTATAACTTGTACTACTGGTACTATAACTGGTACTACTGGTACTACAAGTGGTACTACTGGAACTATAACTGGTACTACTGGTACTATAACTGGTACTTTTATATTTTATGTTGTGATCTGCTGGAGCAGCAGCATCACAGCAGTAGAAAGGAACAGACTGGAAAAGGTGAGGAACGCGGGCTCTGTCCTGTACTGTAGTAGTAGTACTAGTCGTCCATCAGCACCATGGACAGCTCCATCAGCACCATGGACAGCTCCATCATTGACCAGCTTCGTCACCCGCCATGCATCACTGAGAGGCTCGGACTCACAGGCTCACGCCAGGCTACAGTAGCAATACAGCCTTCACCCCACTAGTCGGCGCGTAGCTCTCACAGACAGCAGAATTTGGGGTACAACTTTTTTATTTACATACAAATGTTTATCATTACGAACTGCTGCATGTAAACGTACTGACTGAGAGCTACGCGCTGACTAGTGGGGTGAAGGCGGTATTGCTACTGTAGCCTGGCGTGAGCCTGTGAGTCCGAGCTCAGGGCAAAGGAAATGAAACTGAGTTTTTGCATTTTCAAATTGAATATTGTCCCTAAAAGTGCGTTGTAATATGTAAATGTAAATGCAATAGCCTGGGGGCGCTGTTTCTCTTATTGCATTTGAATATTGTCCTCTGTAAATCAGGTTAAATCTTTCAAAATGAAATGTGAAATGCCGTTTTCATTTTAATTTGCAAGTTGTTAGAAAATTGCATTTTAATTTAAATTTTTTCCAGAAAAGAGCTTGGTGACATTTAAATGTAAATGCATTAGCCTGGGGGCGCTGTTTCTCTTATTGCATTTGAATATTGTCCTCTGTAAATCAGGTTAAATCTTTCAAAATGAAATGTGAAACAGCTTTTCCATTTTCATTTTAATATTGTCATAGAATGCCCATACAAGTATGTGAAAATGAAAATTCAAATTGAATTATTGCATTTTAATTTCATTTTTGTCCCAAATAACTCATGCATATGTGGAAAATTATAATGCTATTGTGGAATACATTTGCATTTGAATAAAGTCCCCTATGGGCTTCCATAAGTCCCAGTGTCCAGCCTGACTTTCAAAACTTTCTTGTTGACAATCAGATCTTCACGCCACTTTTCTTTCTTTGCATCCACTGCATCCATTTGTGAGACTTGTTTTTCTGCTTTGATTGTGCCAACAAAGAAGTCCTGATCATCTGCCTCGGCTTTGTTTATATGTTGCACTTTATGATTATTTGTGTGCTTGCGTCAGTTGCACATTTTGGCATAGTGATTTTTCCTGCTGGGTGTAATTATTGACTCAGACCTGAACTTCAACAGCCATCTAAAGTTTATCACTAAATCTGCCTGTTACCACCTGAAAAACATTGTTAGAATTAATTCAATTCAATTCAATTTTATTTATATAGCGTCTAATACAACAGATGTTGTCTCTAGACGCTTTCCAGAGAACCAGAACATGAACATAAACATAAATATAAACATAAACATAAACCCCCGAGCAATTATTACATAAACAATGGCAGGTAAAAACTCCCATAGTGGGAGAAAAACCTTAAGCCAAACAGTGGGAAGGAAAAACTCCCCTTTAGGAGGGAAGAAACCTTGAGCAGGACCAGGCTTGTAAGGGGGGACCCTCCTGCCGAAGGCCAGAGTGGGGGAGTCGCGGACGTCAACAGCACACAGCAGTCATGTGGAAGCAGCAGCGGGATGACCAGGGGGGGGGGGGGCGCAGGCAGGCGGAAGCAGCAACCGGATGATCAGAGGGGGGGGGCGTCAGCAGCAAACAGCAGACATCCACATAGGCAGGTGGAAGCAGCAATGGGATGACCGGGGATGAATTAAGGGGATTCTGTCTAAACAAGACATGGGAAAAACTTCATACATTCATTTTCAGTAAGTTGAATTATTGCAATGGCATCTTTACAGGCCTTAAAGGTGACCTATTATGGCATTTAATGTATATTATTTTTAACAGCTTGTGCTTTTTATTATTTTACTTCTTTTCTTATCATCTTATTCATAATTTTATTCAATCTTATTTGTTATTTACTTTCCAATTATGTCTTGCCGCTTTTAATGTCAATGTAAAGCACTTTGAATTACCTTGTGTTGAATTGTGCTATATAAATAAACTTGCATTGCCTTGCCTTGTTAAAATCCTATCTTTTTGTCCCTTTTTGTAATTCCAGAACTCCCACAAGAAAATGTTTGTAAGGTGGAGGAGGACGGGGTTTTCAGTGACCAGCACCTGGATAACCTGGAGAGGAGCTGCAGCCCGGACCAGGAGGAACCAGGGCATCCACAGACTACAGGACTGGAGGAAGACTCCAGTCGTCAGGAGATCAAGCAGGAGGACGTAGAGGTGGATGTCTCATTGGTCAATGTCGCTGATGTGAAAGTTGAAAATGGTGAACCAGGACCAAACTGTGGCCAGCTGCTGTTGCACACTTCTCCTGAAGCCCAAATCAAGGATGAGGAAGGAACTGAAAGTTTACGCTCAGACTCCAACAAAACTGCAGATCCGGAGCCAATGAGACGACACGGTGACCACGAAGATGCTGCTGTCCCGTCAGACAGCAACTGTAAATCAAAGCTGACCAGGACCCACACGGGGAAGAAGGCGTTTTCTTGCAGAACTTGCGGGAAAGAGTTCAGTAAAAGTTGTAATTTAAAGAATCACATGATGATCCACACTGGTGAAAGGCCGTACCTGTGCAACAACTGCGGAAAATCGTTTACTAAATCATCAGATCTTAAACGCCACATAATCACGCACACGGATGAGAAGCCCTACATCTGCGAAACATGTGGAAAAAGTTACAGAGAACGTTCCAAACTGGTGGTTCACTCGAGGATCCACGCGGGCGAAAAGCCGTACCTGTGCAACATCTGCAACAAAGCCTTTACTAATTTATTACATCTTAAACGCCACAAAACCATGCACACGGACGAAAGGCCGTACCTGTGCAACATCTGCAACAAAGCCTTTACTAATTTATTTCATCTTAAACGCCACAAAACCATGCACACGGGCGAGAAGCCCTACATCTGCAAAACATGTGGAAAACGTTACAGGCTACGTACCACCCTGGTGGTTCACTGGAGGACCCACACCGGCGAAAGGCCGTACCTGTGCAACACCTGCAACAAAACCTTTACTAGATCAGCACATCTTAAACGCCATATAACCACGCACACGGGCGATGAGCGATAATTGTGCAAGACGTGCAACAAAGGTTTAAGCCGCAGAATTGATTTGCTGAGTCACATGAGTTCTGCATTGATGTTGTTTAGGGCTGCAGCTATCGAATATTTTAGTAATCGAGTATTCTACTGAAAATTCCATTGATTAATCGAGTAATCGGATAAAACATATTTTTGTTTAGTTAAAGAGCAATTATAAATATAGTCTACATAAGATATTAGATGTTAATTGACATTACTAAGACTAAATTATATAATACAGTCGGTTCATGGCTGTGCATTTAAAAACCCTGAACTTACACCAGTCGACCAAATTCACTGCCTTCACTCAAATAACTAAGGATCTTACCAAGAAATGTTCTTATTTCTAAACTAAAAATGCCATTACACTTGATATCACACATAACTTAAAAGGTTGGGTGTTTTTCCCACGTGTTTCAATTGAACTTTCGTTTGTGTCAAGCAAATTTGAAGTTCTAGTTAAGTTTTAAGTTAGAGTTTTGGCAGTGTTCAAAATAAACTTCTGAGAGCTTCTGTATTAGAGCACATTTGGCACCAGTGCTGCTTGTTTTATCCATGAATGACTACAGACCTAAAATTGAAAACTACCCAGTTAGCTTTATTACGTTTTTATTTTTCTGACATTTTCTGCCTTTTCTTTTAGTGAGAACTGTAGCGGGAACAGAGGTTTATGTACCGGGTAAAGGCTTATTTATGGTTCTGCATTACAACAACGCAGAATGGTGCGCGTCGCTGCGTACCCTACGCCGTAGGCTACGGCGTAGCCGTGGCAACAGAGCCTGCACGGCAGCGCAGCACCGCCAGCCGGACCGCCGCTCTGCGCCCTCGCCGGAGAGCGGCATAGGCTCTGCGTCGATTTAACGCGGAACAATACTTTTGGCTTTAGAGGGGGAACATGGGAGAACGGACCAGAAGAATATAGCGTGGATTAAAAATAAAAGTTAAGCACTGAACTACGTGTCTCCCGTCTGGGCCATTGCAGACTGCCTGAGCATGGCATGTTACTAAAACCAAACATACCCGCGGCCGCCGCCTCTTTCTTCCCCCTTTAACGTGCGCAGCGCATGGATATATGGCGCAGCGTCAGCGCGTTGTGTCGCATTAAATGTGGTCCGGGCGTAATACGAGGCTTTGAGCTGGTGAAATTAAACGAAAAAAAATAATAAATAAATAAATTAAACGATTCCTTGAGGCAGAGAAAATTCCTCGATCATTTTTTGTAATCGAATTACTCGAATTATTCGAGGAATCGTTTCAGCCCTAATGTTGTTTGAATCCCTGTTCCTTCTTAAAATCGTATTATTTGTTGCTGTTGGTAACTTGCCGTCTCCACGGTGTAAATAAAAAGCTGTTAGTATTTGCTGAAGTTTCTTTAAACGTGACAGTTTATTTAATTCATCTACAAAGCCTCTCTCACACGTCTTTTTTCCCGTCTGTTTCTTCTTCACTCACATTCTCTTTGTAAAGTTAATCTGCAGCTCCATGTTGTTAAACTGAAAAACATGAAGAAACTTCAGAGAAACAAGGACAAAAGAAGAAACGCAACCATCAACACGTCAGAAACAGAACAACCATCCATCTGTCAACCCTTTATACATTTTAATGTCTGCAGCATTAAAAAAAAAACCTTGAAGATTTCAGAAGTCAGTGCAGTTAGATACGGTTTAGAAGGCTGTAGAAACGTTTTCTGCAAGACTAATCTAGTGTTGGGAGTGCTAAAGTGTGCCTAACCGACACAAAAAGCACCTGGCTGATACAAGGTTTGTTTTCTTTGTGAATGATATACAGTATTTATGTATATATTGAGTTTGGTTGTCTGTTACTGTCATGTATTGTGGTTAACGGTTTTGCCGACCCAGCGAGCTGCTGTGTTGGCCTGTATTTTTTTAAGTCTTTTTTAAAAACCTATTTATTTTCTTTGGCTTTTAGTGTACGGTAAATTAGTTGCTACATCTGTGAGAAGTGATTGTGCACTTTGTGTGTCTGTTCTTTGCCGTCTATTTTCTATTTTTTATTACTATTTTATTGATCATTCTAACATGTTAGTGATTTTATTATTTCTACACTAGTATACTGTATTTTCTTTTGGTATTGTTTCATTTTACTGTATACTGTACAGCACTTTGGTCGACCTCGTCGTTTTTAAATGTGCTATATAAATAAAATTGACATTGACATTGTATTTGAGTTGGATGAAACTTGTATGTATGTAGTAAGAGTAACATTGTTTTATTTAATTCCTTTATAGCTCTTAAAGTGTGTTTGCAGTGATTTTACATTGAAGGAATAAAAACATCCATGAACCATCAGTTAAAGAGTCAGGGGATTCTACAAAATGTATACAATCAAGTTGTACTAGATTTACAACTCGTCTGACACATGATTTATTCTAAAGCTGATGTTGAGATCCGTGTTGAAGCTGCAGATCTGCAGGTTGGAGAGCAGGAAGAAGAGGGAGGATCATCGGGATCAGATTCCAGGAAGAGGACAGACTTTGGATTTAACCCTTTTATATCAGACATCCGTTTAGAAGTAAATGTCTTTTTACCTCAATTAGTCAGAATTAATCATGAAAAATGTAATTAAGTTTTCATTTTAGATGGATGAATTAATTTATTGTTTATAATTCTGGAATATTACACTCTCCATATGTAGAAAGAGCAGCAGTGCCCCCTGGTGGTGAGTTATAAAAGCTCAACATAAACCCAAGAGTGAACAATATCGTAATAATAATAATAATAAAAACACAAATAAAAAAAGACTTTAGTGCATCATCAAGAGGAAAGTTGTCAGTGATGCAGATTATTGGTACAGCGTGATCAGTACAACCAGCATTTAGCTCAGAAAAACAATGTCGAAAGAGAAATGTCATCAAATGAAGTTGAAAAGTGGAGATGAACTTTTGTCCTTTATCCTCAACTTCCTCAATCACGTCATTTTGATCCAGTTTGTTATTTCACTGGTCTTGGCTTCATCAAATGACACGTCCAGGGACAGAAGCCGTGCATAGGTGTTCATCCTGTCCAGGTGTTGGAAGGTGAAGTGAAGCCGAAGCCATCGCTTCATCCACTGATCTGTTGGCACGGTAGGAAAACTGATAGGAATCCACTGTGTCAGGAACCATGGAGTTGATGTGGGTTAAAAAAAGATGATCTGCTCTGTTGGTCTCTGGAGAAGGTTTAATGAAAATGTCTCTCCATGAATAAGGACTAAAAATAACGTAAAAGTTCAAGACAGACTAATTATCCACAATATTTAACCAATAACGATGAAGTCATTAATGATATGAATGAGGTGGTTAATAATTTTAACAGGTATTTTGTGAGTGTTGGACCAAAGCTGGCAGAAAAATGTGTGATCCTGGATCAGCTGATGGATGGAAGGAAACATTAATAAGTAGAAATCCAGATTCAATGTTTCTCACAGCTGTGGAGGAGAGAGAAATCATAGATATTGTAAGTAAATGTAAAAACAAGGTGTCAACTGACTGTGGTGATATGACAATAGTCAAAAAGGTTATTGATGGATTGTTAACTGACATACAGCTGTAATCAGTCGCTCAGAACTGGGACATTTACAAAAACAAATGAAAACTGCAAAAGTCCTCCCACTGTACAGAACTGGAGACAGACACCAATTCACTAATTACAGGCCTGATTCTTTACTCCCAACATTTTCTAAGATCGTAGAAAAAGTATTTATTTACAGGTTGGACAAATGAATGCCAATCAAAAGGCCACGCCCCTAATTACGCATTAAACTTCTTGCTTTATATAATTCCAACCTGCCACAATACGAGGAAAAAGAGGCTTCAAACCCCTGCAGAAAACCTGTGGGTGATTCATGCATGAATGAACCGTCATTCTGAGTTTGGGGGTTAGTTTGGGATCTTTATTCCCTCTAGTGGTTAAATGTTGGAAACTGCAGCTTTAAATGAGTCTTGTATATCTATATATTTCACACCAAAATCAGTTTGATAGTTTGATCAGTTTGATATTCAAATGTTTTAATGTCTCAAAGACTTACCATGTGTATTATGTTGAAGCCCATTGCAATAAAAGTTTCTTAACAACATAATTTTTTTATAACAAATAATAAAGAACACATGAATTAAAAAATATTTTTATTTTATATATTGATATTAACAATCAAAAGCTCATCATATAAATTGTGTCAGCTCTCATTGTGTCGGAAAAAATAAAACTCTTTCTAAACCTTCTTGCTTGTGTTGTTTTCTCAGATGTAAATCACTTTGGATAAAAGCGTCTGCTAAATGACAGAAGTCGTAGTAAACCAGTGATGAAAAGAATGCTGTATGCATTTTGTTCTAATTACTTTTGTTGGTAAATGAAATACTTACTGTAACTGCAAGAAGGAACTATGTCATTTGTTCAGACTCCACTGCAGCCCTTCAGAGTTTGACTTCAAATAAAACAATAAGAGAAGATCTAGTGTTGGAAATATTAATGGTATTGTGGAGGTTATGCAGAACTGGAATTACTGTGCAGTTTTGTTGGGTTCCTGCCCACATGGGTGTTGATGGCAATGAGAAAGCAGACAATATTGCTAAAAGAGCATTGAAATTGAGTAGTGAGGTAATTATGGAAATTCCTTTTGGTAAAGGTGAAGCAAAATCATGAATTAGAAAGGCAGTGAGGGATTCATGGCAGAAGGTGTGGGACAACGGTGTAAAAGGGAGACATTTTTATAACATACACAAGTCAATTAACGTGAAGGTTTTCAAAGGAAAGTGTAGGAGAGAGGAAGTCATCATTTCTAGATTAAGATTAGGTCATACTAGTTTAAAATCAACTCTGTATTTAATGTCAAAGTCCGTGTCTGATAAATGTGATGAGTGTGATGTCACAGAGAATGTAGAGCATGTGATTCTTAAATGTGGCAAGTATGAGGTAGAAAGGAACGCTTTAAGAGACAGGATGTACGAGCTGGGACGGGAATGGAGTTTAGTAGGTTATTAGGGAGGAGTGAGGTGATGAGGGATTGTTATAAGGAAATCCTTGTCTTTCTTAAAGATGCAGGGATAGATAATAAGATTTAAATGTGGTTATCTTATTTTATTTAGGTATTTCCTTTTTTCCCCCCTTTAAGTTAGACTGTAACCTGGTGTAATGATGATCCTGATGTTACACACTCCGGTACAGCAGGTGGCGGTAGAACCTAATAACGTTGGTTGTGATCCGCCATTAAACCTAGAGAAGAAGAAGGAGAGGACGGTTCTGTTGTTTCCTTTCTTTTTCCTCTTCAACAATGTCTAAGGTGAATCATCTGAGAGAGTTTATCGGTCAGCGACTAACAGCAGCTGCTGTAGAAATATTGTCAGTGTTTGAAAAAAGCATCTTGGAGTATGAAGAAGAGCTCGACCGTCAGCGCAGACTGTTGGACCTCGCCTGGAAACCTGAAATCAGACTCCACAGAGTCGGTACGTAACCCTGGAAAGTTGAATGAATGAACACATGAGTATGACTCCTACAAGATCCCTTTGTTTCCAGTTAAAAGCCGTGGTGATGAAGCAAACCAACTAAATGGGAAACTCCCCAGCTCAAGCAGCTGCTGATGTGGGATTCGGAAACATCCCGAACTAACTTGTTGTTCTGTTTACTTGGTGCTGCCTTTCATGCTCCATTCACACTCTGGACCAGACTCATATTTCACACTTTACACTTAATCCTTTATTCTGTAGAAAAGATGCAGATCACACTGGCTCTGTGCAGATTTTTTTAGAGCAAATTCATAGTGTAATAATTTTTGAAGAAGAATATATATAAAAAAAAAGCTTTGTATAAATCAAGAAAGATTCCCAAAGCGTATTCATTATTATTGATTGCAGTGTAAATTTTCTCAACCAATTGAAGTAAAGCCATTTCTGTAGAATGATTTTTCCTAAATCCATATTGGTGTTTATACAGTATATTACAGTCCTGCAAATGTTTCATCATTCTGTTATAGACCCATTTCTCCAGGATCTTTGAGAAACATGGGAGAACAGAAATGGGCCGGTAGTTACTAAATACACTATGGTCTCCAGATTTATAAACAGGGACTACTTTGGTGATTTTGAGGTCATTGGGTATTACTGCTCTGTTTTATATTTAGTTTATCCTTTTTTATCATATTTTATTTCTGTTTAATTTAATGTTTTATCTAAATATTTTAGTCGTTATTTATGGTCTATTTTATACATTCTACTGTCTTATTCTTTTAGTTTTTAATGTCTAGCTTTTTAGACATACTTTTAGGATTTTACGTTATGTTACACTTTTTTAAACTCTATTAGTGTATGTTATCCTGCTTTCTTGCAGCTTTTATCTCCAGTGTTTCCTCATGGGGAGCCTCCATGCTGGGAGTGACTCTGGCCTGCAGGGGGTCGTCCTGGGGGTGGTTCTGGCCTGGATGGTTGTGGAGCTCTGCACCACGGCTTCACCGCTGTGGTGTGGACTCCTCTTTCCGTCCGGGCCGGGATGGTCTCTGTGGGCCCCCCCCCCCTTGTAGCTGCGGGCTATGAGACCTCCTGGCCTGGACGGCTCCCTGTTACCGTTTCCTCACCTGGATCCTCTGTGCCTAGCAATGTCTGCACCGTGTGTCTGTGTGTATAACCTAAGTCAATTGTAGTGTGCTTGTGTCTGCGGGGATGGGGGGGGGGGGGGGGGGGGGGGGGTTGGCATTAATAAGTTTTATGTTTATTTGTTTTATGTTAAGCACTTTGTGTTGCATTATGTGTATGAGAAGTGCTATACAAATAAAGTTTGATTTGATTTGATTATTCCAGTTTCTAGAGATTTGGTGAAAATATGCCGCCTAATGGTCACACAGAGTAATGCACTTGTTTTCAAATATACTACATAGATGAAGGGGAAGACCGAAGGTTCAGGACAAACTTTAAACCTCACAAATACAACCAAACAATCAACAGTGGGAAGCACTTTTGACTTGTTAAAATCCTATCTTTTTGTCCCTTTTTGTAATTCCAGACCCCCCACAAGAAAATGTTTGTAAGGTGGAGGAGGACGGGGTTTTCAGTGACCAGCACCTGGATAACCTGGAGAGGAGCTGCAGCCCGGACCAGGAGGAACCAGGGCATCCACAGACTACAGAACTGGAGGAAGACTCCAGCGGTCAGGAGATGAAGCACGAGGACGTAGAGGTGGATGTCTCATTGGTCAATGTCGCTGATGTGAAAGTTGAAAATGATGAACCAGGACCAAACTGTGGCCAGCTGCTGTTGCACACTTCTCCTGAAGCTCAAAACAAAGATGAAGAAGGGACTGAAAGTTTACGCTCAGACTCCAGTAAAACTGCAGATCCGGAGCCAATGAGACGACACGGTGACCACGAAGATGCTGCTGTCCCGTCAGACAGCAACTGTAAATCAAAGCTGACCAGGACCCACACGGGGAAGAAGGTATTTTCTTTCAGCACTTGCAGGAAAGAGTTCAGTAAAAGTAGTAATTTAATGGATCACATGAAGATCCACACTGGTGAAAGGCCGTACCTGTGCAACACCTGCGGAAAATCCTTTACTAAATCATCAGATCTTAAGCGGCACATAACCACGCACAAGGATATTATTTTTGGAAGATTCTAGGTTTCAAAGACTGTAATAATTTACCTTGTTGACTAATTAAGAAACATTTTGAGTGGATTTCTTTCCCTCAAACACTCAGAAACACAGCCATGAAACCTTTTACATAATGTTACACAGGGAACATCCTGCCATCAAGACATTTATGAAAATATCTATATTTTTCCGTTTTGCAGGTTTCTACTGAGGAAATGCCTCCAGAAGATTCTGGTGTTACAAAGTCTTCCTCCACAATTGAAGATTTGGAACAGGTATATATTGATACTTTTAATAAACATTGTACATTATCTGACTATGAAATACTATTTTCTGAATGAATAGTAGCGGGGTGCAAAAAAGATTACGGTAGGTTTTAATCTTAACTCACACACTGTGCTCGTAAATAATTTCTTCCAGTTCGCACATTTCCATTTTTAGGGGCAAGTGAAATCTGTAATCGGATTACAGTAACACGTTACTTCTAACGCGTTACTGCCCATCACTGTTAGTAGCTATTAAATATTTAGCTGTATGAAAGTGAGCTTGCAAGTGTCTGAATGCACAGACTTGTAAAATGGAGTTTACACACATGTAGAAGTTTACGAAACTAAGCTTACAGATAAATGCTTGTACTTAAATGTATAAGTTTGCAAAACTATAGTTACAGGTACAAGGGTCAAAGACGAGACGTGTAAATTTGGTGCCCGAGGGCCATTCATTTAACATAAACGGGCATCAGATTCTTCCGCGGATCCGCGGAATTCCGCGGTTTTGGTCTCAGCAAAAGAATTCCGCGGGTTCCGCGGAAAGGGGAGAAAAAAAAAAAATCCCCAATCAACGGACTCGAAAACGCGATGTGCATTTTCCGCGAGAATTACTTCCCTTGCATTTCTGCTGCCATTCTTGTCAGCCATTCTTACATGTGCGGATGCATTTTTACATGTGCTCACAAGAAGAAAATAAAGATGGGATTCCTAACGGAAGACGACGCGTTAAGATGCAAGGAAGTGGATGCAAAGATAAAAAATCGATGGTGCTGGAAGTGGATGGAGGAAATCGTCACTTCGAAAATAAATGATGTGGAGAAACCGTATGCACTTAGCGAGTGTGTGAAAAAGATCGACGAACCAGGCAGAGCAATGTGCGAGTGGTGTCGCGACGTGATCAATTACGGCCCGAGGGGAAAGGTTGCACTCGTGGAACACACGAAAACTAAAAAGCACCTGAACCACCTGACAACAAGATCTACGAATTATTCGCTCGGATCAATTGCACCCCAGACGGTAATTATTCTTTATTGATATTGTAATTGTTGTTGATATTAGGGCTTTCCACAAGCGCCGGCTGCACAAATTACTCTGATCTGGTGTGCTTCTCATTGAAATGACTGGAGGCAATACGTTGCAGCAGTGAGTGAAGCCTGAATTATGGTTCTGCGTTAAATCGACGCAGAGTACGGCGCGCGTCGCCGCATACACTACGCCGTAGGCTCTGCGTTGGTGTAACGCGGGACCATATCAGCCTTAAGTCCCTTTAGGCTAATACTGTGAAAAATAACCTCTCATAATAGCGGTACTACACTTAATAAATGTAATAAATGCTCCTACTGCCGTTTCTGCTGGCTACTGAGTCCTGTAAGTGGCGAGTGAGTTTTAACTCCTTAATTACTAACCAGCGTCAGAGTCACGCACAGTACACAAACTGTGATGTTAGAGGGCCACCTTTTGGTCAATTTAAGCAACAGCACAGTTTACTGTTTTTGTTGTTAATAATGTCATTGCAATTTTATCTATGCAATTGTGGAAAAAATGGCCTTAGTGGAAAGCCCTGCTTGAAGTAAAAAGATATGACTGATTTTGAGAAAAAATAAATAAAAAACCAACAAACAGTTTGTTGGTTTTTTAAAATCTGATCTCAGTTTGAAACTGTGATCAGTTTTTTTTTCGGTGTTAACACTGTTACTCTTCTTAGTTCTCTGTTCCATTTTTCTATAATATTTAATGTAGCCTACATTTCAACTCATTTGTCTGAGATTTCAATTTTCCACTTTTTAATTTTTGATTTATGGTAATACATTTTGTTACAATATAAACTCATAAATTAGCCTAAAAACCCCAACAGAGCTGAATCACATTCATAATAGTTAATATGCAAATATATGTCAGTGTTATATCCTCTGGTGATTCATGTTACTTTTTGCCCAATTCCAGAGCAAGAAGGTATTCCCCATCTTTGGGTTATGCAGACCAAAAGCTCATGAAGCGTCAACATCCGAAACACCACAACCAGAGCCTGTGAAGCCAACTGTCCCCATATCTGACAGAACTGCTAACTTGGAAGTAAGTATCATTGTGATCAAATATATACCGTATATAACACCCCCACCCCCCCCTTTTTTTTTAAATGCTACTACTGCTCCTGCTGCGACTACTACTTCAACTACGACTACTGCAGCAACGACAATAATGATAATAATATAGATCGGCAATGACGATAATGATAATGTAGATCAAGCTGGGGAACCAAAATCTGTGCCGCACACTGAAGCCCAAGATTTCCAGGTGTTTCTCCCCATGCCTGCAAGTCAATTAAGTACATGAGAGAGCGATTACGAATCTGACCTAAACGGTCACTCCTTAAACTTTAAACCCGTTGACTAAATTTCATGAGCATCGGTCGTCTAATAAAGTCTGTACGCTTGGTACGAGTTATTTTATGATATTAGATTTACATTAAGTTCCTTACAGTTGTCAATTGAATATGAATCAGAAATCAAAATTTAAGATTGTGTCTATTTCCCGCAGTCTTTTGTGTTGGGTACTCTTGCGGAACACTCCCTGCCATTCACTACTGCAGACATCATCGTGCGAGTGGCCAAGGAACTGGCAAAAGACCCCAAGGCATTGGAGAATGTGCACCTTGAAGCAAGCACAGCTTCCTACAAAATGCGTTTCGGATTGCAGAAGACCTTCAGCGAGAAAACTGTGGAGGCCATCCAGTCGTCTCCATTTTCTCTCAATTTGGATGAAGCGACGACAGCCAGCAACAAAAAGGTCGTGACCTTCCTAGTGAGTTACTTCTCACAGGAGCAGCAGGAAGTCGTTGTTGAACACCTGGACACCGTGGAGCTGAAGAGAACCACGTCTCAGTCATTGTTTGATGCTCTGGGTGACGTATTTGAGCGTATGAACATTCCATGGAGGAACCTAGTGTCTGTCTTAATGGATTGCTGTAGTGTCATGCGTGGATCGAAGAATGGCTTGGAGGCGAAGATCAGAGAGAAGATTCCACATCTCCTGAACATCGATGGCGACAGCTGTCACCACATCCACAACTGTGCCAAAGAATTCTGTAAGCCGTTTGGGATGTGGTTAGAAGTTTTCTTCAATGATCTTCACACCGATTTCAAATGGACACCAGAGTTTAAAGATTGTCTACGAGAGATCGCTGCGATGTTCAACCAGACCTTCACAGCTCCAGAGAGATTCATCCCTCACAGGTGGCTAAGTGCATATGACGTTGCTCTGAGCACAGCCCGACTTCTCAAACCAATGCAGGTACTTACATTTTAAAATATCATATATAATCTCTTTCTACGAAAAATAAACTTTTTACAGAATTAGTCTCAAATCTTTATGCATACAAGTAGATAGGTTCATGGTTGTAATTTGTTGCATTCTATTTTGTGAAAGTTTGCAGTTTTATTTGAAAACTCATTTTCTGTGAAATACTGTGGCCGAAGAGCAGCATGATACATGATTAATCCCTGAGCATTACCTTTTTTCTGTTGATGTGGTTTGATATAGAAATATGGCCCATTCTTTTCAGGTCTTCTACTACAGCTTCTTGAAGCCTGACGACGAGGAGCTGTATGAGGAACCCATGGAGGCCATACTGAACCACAATGAAATATGCCCAATTGACAGGAACAGGATTCGGGAGATACAAAGGCGCCTAGCTTCCAAAACAGGCATGACAGAAAATGGAAAAAACAGAAAGAAAAGAATAGTGAACTGTCTTTTCTTCAAGCAGAAGAAAACTGTCCTTCAGCTGAATTTGTACTTGTCAGTTCTTCCCCTTCTGAAGGAGTACGTCATGGTATTTCAGACGCAAAGCCTCATGATAAACAAGTTGCATGACCGTCAGGAAGCAGTCTTCAGAAAGTTCCTCGCATGTTATGTCCGCCCTGAGAAGTTTGCTTCATTGCATGGCAGAGAACTGAAAGAGATGGATATCTCAACTGACAAGGGACAGTTCCTGCCAACGAACAAAGTCTTCGTGAATGAAACCATCCGCACCATCGTGAGAGCATCCTCTGATGTCATCAGCGAAGAATTTCTTCACCAGATGGCAATAGCATACAAAATGTGTGGCAAGAAGATGCAGGAGAAGTTGCCTCTCCACAACAAAGTGCTCCGTACTTTCTCTGCAACAGATCCTGAGTGTTGTCCTTCAACTGCTGTGATTACAAGCCTGAAGCACCTCTGCAGCTGCTTGAAGGATGTGAGCCCATCGCAGTATGAGGCAGCATGTCAGCAGTGCCACCATTTTGTTGCTGATAAAGATCTGCCAGCATTCGCTGCTGATGATCGAGCTGACATATGGTGGGGCTTGGTTACAAAAAAATACCCTGACTTAGGACACTTTGTTCTGGCAGCCTACACCTGTTTCCGTGGCCCCCAGGTGGAGAGCTCGTTCAGCTCTATGAAAGGCATCATGAACGAGAGGACAGGGCGAATGAACGTTAAAACCCTTAGCGCGTACCAGACTGGGAGGTACGGACTGAAGGCACACAAGGCCAGTGCCATAAGCATGTTTGGGCGAAAAAACATCCTCCATGAGCCCATTCCAGTCCAACTGTGCAGGAACATCAGAAGTGCAGCAGCTGCCTACAGAGCAGAGAAGGAGGAGAAAAGACAGACATCACAGGCTCAAACCACCATCTTGCTGACTAAAGCCAAGGCGAGGGAACTAAGAGAGAAAGCCATGAAAATGGCAAGAAAAAAGCATGCTAAAAAACGCTTGGCAGAATCAGAACGCAGTCATCATTCTCCTGCCAAAAGACCCAAATTGTAGATTTGTTAGGGGCGGAGGGGGTGGGATGGGTTATTTGAGTTGTAGAGGAACATGAAGTAATGTGGACTGTGAGCTGGTGAAGAGCGCAAGGGATTTGGCTTGACATTTAGTTTTTTTTCTCCCTGGGGTGGAATGGGGGTGAGTTTCATTTCATTTCAAGATTTATTCATGCATGAACGAATTACCCATGATGATGAATGCGTGTTATTATGTTATCAAAATACATCATTCTTTGCAAAAATTCAGATTTTTTGTGTGTATTCTTGCATTCTGGCCTGGATGGCCTGGATGGTTGTGGAGCTCTGCACCACGGCTTCACCGCTGTGGTGTGGACTCCTCTTTCCGTCCGGGCCGGGATGGTCTCTGTGGGCCCCCCCCCCCCTTGTAGCTGCGGGCTATGAGACCTCCTGGCGTGGACGGCTCCCCGTTACCGTTTCCTCACCTGGATCCTCTGTGCCTAGCCATGTCTGCACCATGTGTCTGTGTGTGTAATTTAGAAGGGGGGGGGGCATTAATAAGTTTTATGTTTATTTGTTTTTTCTTGTTTTTTTTTTCTGTTAAGCACTTTGTGTTTCATTATTTGTAGGAAAAGTGCTATATAAATAAAGTTTGATTTGATTTGATTGATAAAACATGTGATTATGGAGCTTTTAGACCACCAGAATGCACCATTTTGAGTCTATTTTTCAAAATCTTTCCGGGGGGGCATGCCCCCGGACTCCCCTAGAGGGTTCGGGCGCGTTGCGCCTTTACTCGTCCACGTCGAGAATTTTCCACAAGCCATTCTGATGCCTGCATAAAAAGATGTGACAGTGTGTGATATCACAAAGAAGGCCCCTTGAAGACCCGAGTAAATCTCTCTGAAATATTTGATGATTTCGTTTTCTCCCTCTTGTAAGCTTTGGAACAAAAAAGTATGTCCTTCAGTACAACACAGAAAACATACTTTTAATGTTATTGTTTTATAAATACCTACATTAAACATGAAAAGTAAGGATAATCTTTACAGGTTAAGAGCATTACATTATATAGGTGGCCAAGGAACTGCCTGTTAAATATGTTTATGTATGAAATCTGTCCTTCAGTGTCGCGCTTTTGTCCTTCAGCACAACAAAAGTTTCATGTTATACCACAATGTCACCCGTTATGCTGAATGACTGTAGCTTTATTATCCCATGTTT
Organism: Cololabis saira; assembly: GCF_033807715.1. Lineage (NCBI taxonomy): Eukaryota > Metazoa > Chordata > Actinopteri > Beloniformes > Belonidae > Cololabis > Cololabis saira. The sequence continues at coordinate 47,056,919 of NC_084589.1, forward strand.
TCACAACATATCATGCAATTCATATTTTATTGTTGTATTGATACTGAATAGTATTGTTTTAAACTATTTTTATGGCATTTTAAGGTATTTCAAGACATTATCTTTATACTGTAGATGCCATTGTCTAATAAGGAGAGGGCTGCACGGCACAGACAAAAGATCAATGCAGATCCAGTTGCTAGGGAGGAAAGACTAGCCAGAAGAAGAGCAAGGTATTGTTTTCGTGGTTTTATGGTGTCGGCAACAGAATAGGATATACAGTAGGAATGGGCGATATTTTACCGTTCACGATAAACCGTCAAAAAAATTCCTCACGATAAGAATTTGTCATCTCGCGGTAAAAACGATACATTCCTGTGGATGATGTTTTTGTGTAAGTGAGGGAGGGAGGGAGGGAGGGAGGGGAAAAAAGAAAGAAAGAAGGATAAATTCCCATTGATGATGTTTTTGTGTAACAAACATGGCGGATCTGAGAGCGAGATAGATTTATAGTTACAAAGGTGGAGTTGAATTGGTATTTTTTTAATCGTCATTTTTATTGTTATCGGGATAAATGCCAGAAATTATCGTGATACATTTTTTACTCCATACCGCCCATCCCTAATATACAGTACTGGGATATAAAGCTGGGTGGATAACACTTAAAATTAAGTTGCACTATTACACTGTAGTTAATATTTTATTGCACTGCAGTTAAGGTATGACTGATGGATTATATCAGTTAATATAATATTACACACACACACACACACACACACACACACACACACACACACACAATGCTTTGGGTTAGGTTAATTATGAATTATAGATTGCATTTGTGTACTTGCATTGGATAGAAATTTACCAGTACCATTTTACGTTAATTACAACGTTAACTATCGTGCAATAATTGTGTAATAATGCAACTTAATGCAACATAAAGTGTTGCCATAGACCAAATCCTAGTAAAGTGATTATTATTGACATTAGCAATGAAATAGTAACAAAAAATGTTTAAGAGAGAATGGAAGAGGGAGTTGATTTAACTTTGAAACTTTTTATCATTTTATAGCCTACTATTAATAGACTACTAATAACATTGAATGGATGTGAATCCTTTTCTGTGCCAGTCATAACTATTAAATGCTTGTTTTTTAGCTATCAGAGAAGAAAGAGGGGGAAGGATGTCAATCCTGATCATCCACCGATCTATATAATGACGCAATCAGATGCTGAAAAAAAGAGAGAAAAATGGAGATTAAATCAGAGGCAGCGCCGTGAAAAAATCAAACAAGTGAATGTGGTGATGAACTTAACTCCGGAATCCATTGAAGGAAACTCTTTTGAGCAGCCCCCTGAACAACTTGTACAAGTACAACATGAACCTGCACCTCCAGAGCTGGAGCAACCATCTGAGTCTTTGATTCCAGAAGTAGAGCAATCCCTTGAGCCTCAATCTCAAACACTGGAGCAACCACTTTCTTCCTCCACTCCAGAAAAAGTGAAAAAAGGTATCAAAACGTTGCAAGCGGCTGCAAAAAGAAAAAGAAAAACTAAAGAAGAAAATTCTCCAACTGGAAATGAAACTAAAACAGTCAGAACAAAAAAGCGACAAATTAAGAAAGGGCATGCAAAGGTCAAATAAATTAAAACACAATCTAAGTGAAAAATACAGGCCACGAGGGCTAAAGAAAATATCTTCAGTGAGGAAAACACAGGTCATTGCATTTCTCAGTAGAGATGAAAATAGTCGCCTTCTCTCAGGGAAGAAAGACACAGTCACACACAAGAAGAAGAAGGTTCAGAGACGCATACTCATGAAATCTATGAAAGAACTCCATGCAGAGTACAATTCAGAGGTGGATGGGACACTGTCGCTGTCATACAGATAGTTTTTACGACTGCAGCCATTTTACATTACAGAGCCAAAGGCACATGACCGCAACACCTATGCGTGTCTCGATCACGAGAATGTGAAACTTCTAGTTGACAGGTTGAGCCAGAGCGGGTTGCTGTGCATTTATGTTTGTACATAAATGTACAGCTTTACAAAACTATTTTTACAGATACAAAACCCTGTTTTCAAGCACTCCTTTCTGACTGATACAATATTCCATAAAAAAGGTGCAACCAAATCACGTGCTGGTGCAACCAACTTTCTCAGTCGGTCACACCAGTGGACAAGTTAGTCTGGAGCCTGTGCAAGACATTTTTGACAGACCTTCTAAAGCTGTATTTCCACACTTATTTTTATCCTGTCACTTAACTTAAACTTCACGGTGTTAATTTTGAACACGTCTGCTCTTGTTCTCTATCTTAGATGGACACGGAGAATCAGTTCTGCAGTCCAACTGAAATGGAGACAGTTGTCAACAGTGAGAGGGTAAGTTGAATGTAATGTAGACATTTGATGGAAATTCGTTTTTTTTTTAAATACTTTTAAGATAAATACATATGATTCTGAAATGTCTTGCTGCTCAAACTGTCTGGTAACAATAAATGTTACAATAAAAACATTCCAACAGTGTCAGAAACATAGCCTGGTGTGTGCAACTGTCTCCCCCTTGGACAAGTGTCTCCAGTGTGTGGGACCTGTGTCCTCCCTCAAGTGGCTCGGCTATAAATGCAGAGGTGAGATATTAAATGAATTAGCTCTGTCTGGTGAAAGGTAGTAGGTGTATGTGCTGTGTTCTGTGGTACGATTAACCACTCTATTAACACCTATGGAAAATGATCCTGGTACAGCATAGGCTACTGTACCTACTATTGTTTCAGTTTAACTATGGTGTCATTATCAAATTGAAGACAGCTACCTTACTTTATTAGAGTGAGATTGATTGCAGTGTGTGTCATATATGTCATCTAATTCAGATTACATAAAGATGTTTCATTCTGCCTTATTGGCACTGACCAGTTCTGCGAGGGTCATACTGTAGGTTTTCCTCAATCCACCTTGTTCTCCACTTGGATGTGCGAACATTTACATCAATAAGTGTCAGTGAGTCGGTGAGGTGCTCAAACTCAGTCTTTCACTTTGTTTTTTAAATCAGTCACATATGCATCAAAAGTCTCTGATATTCCTTGCACTCGAATAAAGAACAGGTGCCTCAAATACGTCACACTGGCACACCTTGGCTCACAATGTTGGCGGAAAAGTTCTTTCAAGTGGCTCTTTTCACTGAATCAGACTTTTCGTCGATTCCGCTGGCGACAAGAAACCGTTCAAATCTTTGGATCCAGGCTCTCCAATTTTCTGCTAGATTTCCTACAGTCACAGTGCCACCTAATGGTCACACAGAGTAATGCATGGGTTTCAGTCACGTGACATTTTTTGTTGTCAGGGCCATCTTGAGGACCGACCGAGGACCTTCACGTCGCGCAGCCAATATGACGTCTCACCTAATAACTCACTTAACTCCCGAAGAACAGCAACGGTATCTACAGAAAACTGACACTTTAGGTTTCGATCCGTATATAATAGCTAATCAATTACTGACTCCACTCCAGTCTGCCAAAAACCTGCCAGATTTGTCGTTTGCGGACATATATATCTACCTGGTCCACAATCCTTCTCCATACACCGGCGAAGCTCTGAAAGCTTTTAAAAGTACCGAAGCTTACCGCTACTTCACATCAGGATGGGTTAAAGATGCCAAACTTCATCATGTGGAGGCCAAAAAAATGTTCGTGGTAACAGGAAAGGTAAGTGACAGTCTAATATATTAATATATTAGAATTATATCTAATATATACGGTGAAACTAATATATTACATAGTCTCATTACATGCAAAGCAAGATATATTAAGCCTTTATCTGTTATCATTTTGATGATTGAATTGTTTAATGATTTTATAAAATATTCAAATTTTTTGAGATTTTTTATTTGGGCTTTCCATAAACTGTGAGCCATAATCATCAAAAATAGAATAAATAAAGGCTTGGAATATATCACTTTGCATGTAGTGAGAAATAATATATCTAATATATTTGTTTTCACCTTAGTTGAATTTACTGAAACGAATGAAGTGACATCAATAAATAACAGAGACCCAACACATGTTGCTGTCTTTAATATATCCTCTCCTTTATTTTGTTTATTACTGTTAGTTCGCTGTTCCTGTGTGTGACAGACATGCATGGGACAATTGTGAAATACAGAATAAACTGCGTTCCGTTTCGGTTCAATACGGAACGCAACTTTTAATTCCCAATTACGAAACAATTCTGTATTTCAAGGGATGGGTGGCGAGCCTGGTTACCCGAAACAAAGTGCTCACTGCAAAGTCTGGAGTGCTCTGTAGGAGTCCAGTGGTCCCTCTTGATAGCAGCAATCCATTTCTCTCGACGCTCAGTGTTTTGGGGGACATTATAAAAGGTCAATCCCGTTTTTTTAGACTTATTATTGTCGCATCCCACGGCACAACAGATAGACGGCATGTTGCAAGTCGGTCCTCAAGATGGCGCTGCGAGTACTGTGTGACGTCACATGAAATCCATGAATACTACATACCTGAAGGGGAAGACCGAAGGTTCAGGACAAACCTTAAACCTCACAAATACGACCAAACAATCAACAGTGGGAAGCACTTTTGACTTGTTAAAATCCTAACTTTTTGTCCCTTTTTGTAATTCCAGAACTCCCACAAGAAAATGTTTGTAAGGTGGAGGAGGACGGGGTTTTCAGTGACCAGCACCTGGATAACCTGGAGAGGAGCTGCAGCCCGGACCAGGAGGAACCAGGGCATCCACAGACTACAGAACTGGAGGAAGACTCCAGCGGTCAGGAGATGAAGCACGAGGACGTAGAGGTGGATGTCTCATTGGTCAATGTCGCTGATGTGAAAGTTGAAAATGGTGAACCAGGACCAAACTGTGGCCAGCTGCTGTTGCACACTTCTCCTGAAGCTCAAAACAAAGATGAGGAAGGGACTGAAAGTTTACGCTCAGACTCCAGTAAAACTGCAGATCCGGAGCCAATGAGACGACACGGTGACCACGAAGATGCTGCTGTCCCGTCAGACAGCAACTGTAAATCAAAGCTGACCAGGACCCACACGGGGAAGAAGGTATTTTCTTGTAGAACCTGCAGGAAAGAGTTCAGTAAAAGTTGTAATTTAATGGATCACATGAAGATCCACACTGGCGAAAGGCCGTACCTGTGCAACACCTGCGGAAAAACCTTTACTCAATACTCAGTTCTTAAACGGCACATAACCATGCACACGGGCGAGAAGCTCTACGTCTGCAAAACATGTGGAAAGAGTTACATGCAACTTTCCACCTTGGTGGTTCACTCGAGGATTCACACTGGAGAAAGGCCGTACCTGTGCAACACCTGCAGCAAAACCTTTACTAATTCATCACATCTTAAACGCCACATAACCACACACACGGGCGTGAAGCCCTACATCTGCAAAACATGTGGAAAAGGTTTCATGCAACGTTCAAGCCTGGTGATGCACTCGAGGATCCACACCGGTGAAAGGCCGTACGTGTGCAACACGTGCAGCAAAACCTTTACTCTATTATCAACTCTTAACCGCCACATAAACACGCACACGGGTGAGAAGCGATATTTGTGCAAGACGTGCAACAAAGGTTTTAGCCGCAGAATTGGTTTGCTGAGTCACATGAAAATTCACCCGGAGGAGAAGTCTGGTGACTCGTGACAAATGAAGTTCATGTTGTCGTCCTCCGGGGGCAGCTGTCCACTCCTGTCTGACCCACAGAAGAAGAACCTGCAGAAGTCCAACCACCACCTCCTGTGGCTGATGAGCCTAATCCCCTCCCCACAAGGGTTGCAGGTTCAACCCGGATTTATGCTTCTCCGTCAACTTGACACAGAGGGAACGATGTGGTTGTTTACTTTTTTTTAAAGTTCTGCATTAGGTTTGTTTGAATCCCTGTTCCTTCTTAAAATCGTATTATTTGTTGCTTTTGGTAACTTGCCGTCTCCACCGTGCAAATAAAGAGCTGTTAGTATGTGCTGAAGTTTCTTTATACGTGACAGTTTATTTAGTTCATCTACAAAGCCTCTCTCACACGTCCTTTTCCCCGTCTGTTTCTTCTTCACTCACATTCTCTTTGTAAAGTTAATCTGCAGCTCCATGTTGTTAAACTCTCTCCATCTACTCCATTCAGAGGTTATATATTGTGATGTTATACATAGTTCGCTGAAAACTGTAAAAGGCTTTATACATTTTAAAATCTGAGCTGCGCGTACATCAGATTATCATGATAATTCATGGGAAAAAACTCAAAGTCAAAACAATGTAATTCAAATGAGCCATGCTGTGTTATTGTAACAATAAGTTACAACCTATTTGTGTACGTTTTTCATATTATTTAAATATGAAATTAACATTATTATTTAATCACATGTATAAATTCAAGTTGTACTAGATTTACAACTCGTCTGACACATGATTTATTCTAAAGCTGATGTTGAGATCCGTGTTGAAGCTGCAGATGTGCAGGTTGGAGAGCAGGAAGAAGAGGGAGGATCATCGGGATCAGATTCCAGGAAGAGGACAGACTTTGGATTTAACCCTTTTATATCAGACATCCGTTTAGAAGTAAATGTCTTTTTACCTCAACTCATATTTAGTCAGAAATAATCATGAAAATGTAATTAAGCTTTCATTTTAGATTGATGACTTATATTGTTTATAATTCTGGAATATTACACTCTCCATATGTAGAAAGAGCAGCAGTGCCCCCTGGTGGTGAGTTATAAAAGCTCAACATAAACCCAAGAGTGAACAATCTATCGTAATAATAATAAAAACACAAATAAAAAAAGACTTTAGTGCATCAACAAGAGGAAAGTTGTCAGTGATGCAGATTATTGGTACAGCGTGATCAGTACAACCAGCATTTAGCTCAGAAAACAATGTTGAAAGAGAAATGTCATCAAATGAAGTTGAAAAATGGAGATGCACTTTTGTCCTTTATGCTCAACTTCCTCAATCACGTCATTTTGATCCAGTTTGTTATTTCACTGGTCTTGGCTTCATCAAATGACACATCCAGGGACAGAAGCCGTGCATAGGTGTTCATCCTGTCCAGGTGTTGGAAGGTGAAGTGAAGCCGAAGCCATCGCTTCATCCACTGATCTGTTGGCACGGTAGGAAAACTGATAGGAATCCACTGTGTCAGGAACCATGGAGTTGATGTGGGTTAAAAAAAGATGATCTGCTCTGTTGGTCTCTGGAGAAGGTTTAATGAAAATGTCTCTCCACATTTCTAGTCCATGAAAGAAGCAGATTTTATGTCCATCAAATGCAGTGTCCATTGTTTTTGATAACTTCCTGCCACAAGGAGCCTCAGAGACTGAAGCACAGGTTGGAGATTCCTTCTGTAGCAGAAACTTGCACTTCCTCAAAACCTTGTGCAACAAGCCTGGCTTTTGGTACCAGTCCATTTTCCATCTCTTTCAAAGTGCAAACTCAACGAGTGGAGATGCACTTTTGTAATAATAATTACAATAATAATAAAAATAATAATATGATAATGGAGGGAGGACTTTGCTGTTTCAGGGCCGAGACCACTTGCCTTCATGGAGAGGGACATGAATTCATTCATGAATAAGGACTAAAAATAACGGTATTTGGAATATATTGAATGATGCCATTAGGAAAAGTTCAAGACAGACTAATTATCCACAATATTTAACCAATAACGATGATGTCATTAATGATATGAATGAGGTGGTTAATCATTTTAACAGGTATTTTGTGAGTGTTGGACCAAAGCTGGCAGTAAAAATGTGTGATCCTGGATCAGCTGATGGATGGAAGGAAACATTAATAAGTAGAAATCCAGATTCAATGTTTCTCACAGCTGTGGAGGAGAGAGAAATCATAGATATTGTAAGTAAATGTAAAAACAAGGTGTCAACTGACTGTGGTGATATGACAATAGTCAAAAAGGTTATTGATGGATTGTTAACTGACATACAGCTGTAATCAGTCGCTCAGAACTGGGACATTTCCAAAAAAAAATGAAAACTGCAAAAGTCCTCCCACTGTACAGAACTGGAGACAGACACCAATTCACTAATTACAGGCCTGATTCTTTACTCCCAACATTTTCTAAGATCCTAGAAAAAGTATTTATTTACAGGTTGGACAAATTAATGCCAATCAAAAGGCCACGCCCCTAATTACGCATTAAACTTCTTGCTTTATATAATTCCAACCTGCCACAATACGAGGAAAAAGAGGCTTCAAACCCCTGCAGAAAACCTGTGGGTGATTCATGCATGAATGAACCGTCATTCTGAGTTTGGGGGTTAGTTTGGGATCTTTATTCCCTCTAGTGGTTAAATGTTGGAAACTGCAGCTTTAAATGAGTCTTGTATATCTATATATTTCACACCAAAATCATGTTAATTGATCCTCATTTCCTTCCCTGTGTTCCCTCTGGTCGTACCATCCGAAGTTTACCTTCCCTCTGACTTAACTTACTTTTTTATTTTAATGCCAAACGGTGACTCATGGGTCCTGCATGTGCACGTCAATAATAAATCCACCGACTGGAAGCACTGAACTAAACTAAGTTGGATATTTAGATGTTTTAATGTCTCAAAGACTTGCCATATGTATTATTTTGAAGACCATTGCAATAAAAAAAAGTTTCTTAACAACATAAATGTTTATGACAAATAATAAAGTACACATGAATTAAAAAACATTTTTTCTCTCATTCATTGATATTAACAACCAGAAGCTTATCATATAAATTGCGTCAGCTCTCATTGTGTCGGAAAAACTAAAACTCTAAACCAGGGGTCTGCAACCCAAAATGTTGAAAGAGTCATATTGGACTAAAAACACAAAAAACAAATATGTCTGGAGCCGCAAAAAATGAAAAGTCTTTTATAAGCCTTAGAATGAAGGCAACACATGCTGTATGTATCTATATTTTATTGTTGGACCCCAGTAAGAACTGAGGCAGCAACTAATGGGGATCTGAATTAAATAAATAAATAAATTAGTTATAACTGATAGATTTTTTTTTCATTATGCACTTCGAGAAAAAAGTCAAAATGTTGAGAGAAAAGTCGAAATGTCAAGAAAAAAGTCAAAATTTTGAGAAAAAAGTCGAAATGTCGAGAAAAAAAGTTGAAATGTCGAGATTAAAAGGGAAAGGAAAAAGGAAGAAAATAAGAGAAAAAATGGAAAAAGAACAAAAAAGAAAAAAAGAAGGAAAAAAAGAGAAAAAGAGAAAAAAGGAAAAAAAGGCAAAAAGAAGAAAAAAAAGGAAGAAAGAAAAAAAAGGAAAAAAAAGGTCAAACATTTTTGAAAAAGCTCCAGGAGCCACTAGGCGGCGCTAAGGGGCCGCGGGTTGCCGAACCCTGGTCTAAACCTTCTTGCTTGTGTTGTTTTCTCAGATATAAGTCACTTTGGATAAAAGCGTCTGCTTAATGACAGAAGTCGTAGTAAACCAGTGATGAAAAATGTTGTATGTATTTTGTTCTAATTATTTTCGTTGGTAAATTAAATACTGACTGTAACTGCGAGAAAGAACTATCCGTAGAACCGTGATTTCTACCGGAAATCCAGATTGTAACACCCGGCGGAAGGTCGGAAGTTTGGAGCGAACGGAACACGTAAGCAGTGATTCCTTTGAGGTGGACGGTTCTGTTGTTTCCTTTCTTTTTCCTCTTCAACAATGTCTAAGGTGAATCATCTGAGAGAGTTTATCGGTCAGCGACTAACAGCAGCTGCTGTAGAAATATTGTCAGTGTTTGAAAAAAGCATCTTGGAGTATGAAGAAGAGCTCGACCGTCAGCGCAGACTGTTGGACCTCGCCTGGAAACCTGAAATCAGACTCCACAGAGTCGGTACGTAACCCTGGAAAGTTGAATGAATGAACACATGAGTATGACTCCTACAAGATCCCTTTGTTTCCAGTTAATTCAATTCAATTCAATTCAATTTTATTTATATAGCGTCTAATACAACAGAGTTGTCTCTAGACGCTTTACAGAGACCCATACCCAGAACATGACCCCCGAGCAGTTATTACATAAACAATGGCAGGTAAAAACTCCCCTAGTGGGAGAAAAACCTTAAGCCAAACAGTGGCAAGGAAAAACTCCCCTTTAGGAGGGAAGAAACCTTGAGCAGGACCAGGTTCATCAGGGGGGACCCTCCTGCCGAGGGCCAGACTGGTGGGTCAGTTAAAAGCCGTGGTGATGAAGCAAACCAACTAAATGGGAAACTCCCCAGCTCAAGCAGCTGCTGATGTGGGATTCGGAAACATCCCGAACTAACTTGTTGTTCTGTTTACTTGGTGCTGCCTTTCATGCTCCATTCAGACTCAGGACCAGACTGATATTTCATACTTTACACTTAATCCTTTATTCTGTAGAAAAGATGCAGATCACAGTGGCTCCGTGTAGATTTTTTTTTTTTTAGATTCATTAATTCAGCACAGTATAAAAAACAGAACAAGTAACATACAAATGTAAAAGAGAGATTGGTAATGTGCTAGGCTGAGGCAAAAAGCCCAAGGGGCTTATACGAGGCCTCTACCTGTAAAATACAGCAAAAGATTGTACAAAGATTTAAAATATGCAGAATACATGATTGCAGTCTAAAAACAAAGACAAAGCAAATAAACAGCAGCATGAATAGAATACATGGTATCTACATGATTAAAGAAAAAATAACAAATCTAGAAATATCATTAGGTAATGTGATCAATTAAATGTGTCCTGAGTTTACGTTTAAAATGATTGAATGAAGTAGAGGTAGACGAGATTGCTGTAGGTGTTCCATAACTGTATCTGATGGAGAACTGACACAAACCAGTACGGAACTTCAGGAGATTTAAATGATTAGCCTGTCTTGTATTAAAATGGTGCATATCACTGTTGAACTGAAAAAAATCTTTACATGGCAAAGAAAATGAAACTGGCAGGAACAATACTTTGAAAATAAAATTGCAGGTTTGATATGTATTTAACTTAAAGATGGGTAAAATATTATGTTGTTTGAAAAGAGAGGCAGAATGAGCTGTGTGTGGCAATCCTGCACAATCTTTTTAGCAACATATGAAGTTTATGAAGATGTGTGTTGTAGCTAGCTCCCCAAATACTATTACAGTAAATGAGATATGGATATATCAAGCTATAATAAAGAGTTGGGAGACAATTTTCATTCACCAAACTACGGAATTTGCCAATAATACCAATAGATTTAGATATTTTTTTACAGACATGGTTGATGTGGTTTTTCCAGCTTAAACTTTCATGGATAATTACACCAAGGAAGGTTGTTGATCTAACCTGAGTGAGCGGGTCGTCTCCTAAAGACAGACCGGTGTTAGATTTACAATATATTTAATGTTTTGATGCAAATATAATCATATTAGATTTTTTATATTCAGTGATAGTTTGTTAATTTTAAACCATTTTTAAATGTTTTGTAAGTCATGGTTGGCCTTTCCCATTAGAGATGAAAAATTATTATGTGAAATATATAAGTTTGTATCATTGGAAAACAGTACAGGAAACAAGGAGGACGAGGCTGCGGCCAAATCATTTATGAATCAAAAATAACAGGGGCCCTAGTATAGACCCCTGGGGGACCCTGCATTTTAAGGCGGCCCTCTCTGATGATTTAACATCAATGATGACAAATTACTGACGGTTATGAATATAATTGAAAAGCCACACATGAGTGATTCCAGCAAATTCATAGTGTAGTAATGTTTGAAGAAGAATATCAAAATTAACTGTGTCAAAAGCTTTGGATAAATCAAGAAAGATTCCCAAAGTGTATTCGTTTTTATTGATTGCAGTGTGAATTTTATCAACCAATTGAATTATAGCCGTTTCTGTAGAAGGATTTTTCCTAAATCCATATTGGTGTTTATACAGTATATTACAGTCCTGCAAATGTTTCATCATTCTGTTATAGACCCATTTCTCCAGGATCTTTGAGAAACATGGGAGAACAGAAATGGGCCGGTAGTTACTAAATACACTATGGTCTCCAGATTTGTAAACAGGGACTACTTTGGCAATTTTGAGGTCATTGGGTATTATTCCAGTTTCTAGAGATTTGGTGAAAATATGGGTCAAAGGCTTAGCAATTGAATGTCTAGTTTTCATAATTAAGTTAGATCTGACCTCATCATGACCAGCAGCTGAGTCTTTCAGGCACATAATTATGTCCAAGATTTCCTTCTCTGTAGGAGGCTTGAAGCTCTGAATAGAAGGATGGGAACCTGTCAGAAACTCAGATGGAGACCCGGCTATAGGAGTTATCCTTTCTGAAAGAACTGTACCAATATTAACAAAATAATTGTTAGAAACATATGCAATGTCAGATGGGTCAGAGTAGACTCGATTTTCATCAACAAATTGAGATGGAAGATTGGCTGTAGACTTATCCATATTTAGAAGCTGGTTAATGACTCCCCAGGTAGTTTTTATGTTATTAGAAGCCTCATTGAATTTGTCGGAAAAGTACTTTTTCTTGGCAGTTCTAGCAAAATGATTATAATTGTTATGAAATGTCTTATAATTTTCTATATTAATTGGGGATGGATTACTGATGATTTTTTTATACAATCTATTCTTAGCTTTCAGAGACTTATGGAGATCTGGTGTAAACCAGGGTTTTCTAAATGCAGAGACCTTGTTTGCTTTTTTGCTGACGAGGAAGAGGAAAGCACCTGTTTAATAGAGTTGAAAGACTTGAAAAATGACTGATATGCTTTTTTTTTTTTTCTCCTTTTTTTTTTTTTTTTTTTGGGGGGGGGGGGGGGGGGGGGGGGTGACGACATCCACTGCCAATCCAGGAAGCAGGAACACACGGAGACACACGTCAAGCACTGGAAATCTGCAACAAAAAACCACAAACAAAGCACGAAACCGGCACGGAGCCAACCAAAACAATAACAGCAATCGACCTAAATCTTGAGATCTCATCGCAGTCTGAGCTAAGCTATCGCTACCGCTACCTAAACCCAAAAACTAGAGAGCCAGCATGCAGGTGAACAAGCCAGTGTGTATGTCTATGTGTGTGTGTGTGTGTGTATGTATATGATCATGCGTGTGTGTGTGTGTGTGTGTGTGTGTGTGTGTGTAAATGCATGTGACTAAGTGACTATATGTGTGTGTGTGTGTGTGTGTGTGTGTGTGTGTGTGTGTGTGTGTGTGTGTGTGTGTGTGTGTGTGTGTGTGTGTGTGTGTGTGTGTGTGTGTGTGTGTGTGTGTGTGTGTGTGTGTGTGTGTGTGTGTGTGTGTAATAAACCAAACAAAGCTCCACCTGAAGTGTATCTATAGTGGGGGAGGGGGGGAGCAACCCCGCCACCCGCGAGACCAGAGGCCGACACGGAAGAGCCCGGAACCCAGGCCACCGGCAACCCCACAGAGGGGAGAAGTAGGAGGGAGGCAACCCACCGCCTGCGAGGCCCCCCCCCCCGGCGGCGGCCGAGGGGGCCCGCGGGCGGGGCCCCCACGGCGCGGGAAGAAGCAGCCAGGGATCCCGCGGCGGCGGACCGCGACCCAGGCAATCCCCGGCCACCCAGTCCGGGCCGGACACGCGGCCAGGAGGCCCTCACCCTTCAGGCCAACGACCCCTACCCGGCAGGGGGCCAGCCTGCCCGGAGAGACAGAGCCGCCCCGGCCGCTGACGCGGGCAGGCGCACCCGTCCCCCACGAAAGTGGCCCTCCAAGACCAGAGGGGCGCCCCGCCGCAGAGGCAGCGGGGGGGACCGGAGACGGGCCCGGAGAGAGGGAACCCCCCAACAAGGCGACACCCGCGCAGGCCCGACAACGGAGGGCCCCAGACCCAGGCATCCCATTCATTCATTTCATTCACCTATCCGATACCTATACTAATAATAATATAATATACTATACATAATAATAATAATAATAATAATAATAATAATAATAATAATAATAATAATAATAACCATCTTTGTATAATATAATATTCATAAATTATTAAGTTTAAATGACTGATATGCTTGTTCAACATCATCATGGGTGTATCCAGCATCCCATAGGATGTCATCAACCTGCTTCTCAAACCGGCCAACATTTATTTTGTTATACACTCTATACCTTAGAACTAGAACTTGTAAGATGCGAGATGACACTGGCAAAAAACACGATGCTTGGAGGATGCTCATATAGGTGTTGATATGCAGTACTTGTAGTTAGATCGTTATATATGACGCGGAAGAAGCCATTTCTAGAACAACAACTTTATTCTTCAACTGTCTCGATACCAACGCAGTAACACAAGAGTACAGTCACAGTGCCGCCTAAAGGTCACACAGAGTAATGCACTTGTTTTCAAATATACTACATAGATGAAGGGGAAGACTGAAGATTCAGGACAAAGTTTAAACCTCACAAATACAACCAAACAATCAACACTGGGAAGCAATTTTGACTTGTTAAAATCCTATCTTTTTGTCCCTTTTTGTAATTCCAGAACTCCCACAAGAAAATGTTTGTAAGGTGGAGGAGGACGGGGTTTTCAGTGACCAGCACCTGGATAACCTGGAGAGGAGCTGCAGCCCGGACCAGGAGGAACCAGGGCATCCACAGACTACAGAACTGGAGGAAGACTCCAGCGGTCAGGAGATGAAACACGAGGACGTAGAGGTGGATGTCTCATTGGTCAATGTCGCTGTTGTGAAAATTGAAAATGGTGAACCAGGACCAAACTGTGGCCAGCTGCTGTTGCACACTTCTCCTGAAGCTCAAAACAAAGATGAGGAAGGGACTGAAAGTTTATGCTCAGACTCCAGTAAAACTGCAGATCCGGAGCCAATGAGACGACACAGTGACCACGAAGATGCTGCTGTCCCTTCAGACGGCAACTGTAAATCAAAGCTGACCAGGACCCACACGGGGAAGAAGGCGTTTTCTTGCAGCACTGGCAGGAAGGAGTTTAATAAACGTAGTATTTTAATGGATCACATGAAGATCCACACTGGCGAAAGGCCGTACCTGTGCAACACCTGCGGAAAATCGTTTAGAAAATCATCAATGTTCAAGAAGCATAAAATGATCCACATGGGTGAGAAGCTCTACGTCTGCAAAACATGTGGAAAAAGTTACAGGCAAAATTCCAGCCTGGTGGTTCACTCGAGAATCCACACTGGTGAAAAGCCGTACCTGTGCAACACCTGCGGAAAAACCTTTACTCAATCATCAATTCTTAAACGCCACATGACCACGCACACGGGCGAGAAGCCCTACATCTGCAAAACATGTGGAAAAGGTTTCACGCAACGTTCCTGCCTGGTGATTCACTCGAGGATCCACACCGGTGAAAGGCCGTACCTGTGCAACACCTGCAGCAAAACCTTTACTACATTATCGGATCTTAAACGCCACATAGACACGCACACGGGTGAGAAGCGATATTTGTGCGAGACGTGCAACAAAGGTTTTAGCCGCAGAAGTATATTGCTGAATCACATGAAAAATCACCCGGAGGAGAAGTCTGGTTACTCGTGACAAATGAAGCTCATGTTGTCGTCCTCCGGGGGCAGCTGTCCACTCCTGTCTGACCCACAGAAGAAGAACCCGCAGAAGTCCAACCACCACCTCCTGTGGCTGATGATCCTAATCCCCTCCCCACAAGGGTTGCAGGTTCAACACAGATTTATGCTTCTCCATCAACTTGACGCAGAGGGAACGATGTGGTGGTGTACTTTTTTTAAAAGTTCTGCATTGAGTTTGTTTGAATCCCTGTTCATTCTTAAAATCGTATTATTTGTTGCTGTTGGTAACTTGCCGTCTCCCCGGTGCAAATAAAGAGCTGTTAGTCTGTGCTGAAGTTTCTTTAAACGTCACAGTTTATTTCGATAATCTACAAAGCCTCTCTCACACGTCCTTTTTCCCGATTTTTTCTTCTTCACTCACATTCTCTTTGTAAAGTTAATCTGCAGCTCCATGTTGTTAAACTCTCTCCATCTACTCCGTTCAGAGGTTATATATTGTGATGTTATACATAGTTCACTGAAAACTGTAAAAGGCTTTATACATTTTAAAATCTGAGCTGCACATACATCAGATTATCGTGATAATTCATGGGACAAACTAAGTCAAAACAATGTTATTCAAATGATCCATGCTGTTATTGTAACTATAAATTACAACATATTTGTGTACGTTTTTCATATTATTTAAATATAAAATTAACAATATTATTGAATCACATGTATAAAATCAAGTTGTACTAGATTTACAACTCGTCTGACTCATGATTTATTTTAAAGTTGATGTTGAGATCCGTGTTGAAGCTGCAGATCTGCAGGTTGGAGAGCAGGAAGAAGAGGGAGGATCATCGGGATCAGATTCAGGACAGACTTTGGATTTAACCCTTTTATATCAGACATCCGTTTAGGAGTAAATGTCTTTTTACCTCAACTCATATTTAGTCAGAAATAATCATGAAAAATGTAATAAAGTTTTCATTTTAGATGTATGAATCATTTTATTGTTTATAACTCTGGAATATTACACTCTCCATATGTAGAAAGAGCAGCAGTGCCCCCTGGTGGTGAGTTATAAAAGCTCAACATAAACCCAAGAGTGAACAATCCATCGTAATAATAATGAAAACAAATAAAAAAAGACTTTAGTGCATCAACAAGAGGAAAATTGTCAGTGATGCAGATTATTGCTACAACGTGATCAGTACAACCAGCATTTAGCTCAGAAAACAATGTGGAAAGACAAATGTCATCAAATGAAGTTGAAAAATGGAGATGCACTTTTGTCCTTTATCCTCAACTTCCTCAATCACGTCATTTTGATCCAGATTGTTATTTCACTGGTCTTGGCTTCATCAAATGACACATCCAGGGACAGAAGCCGTGCATAGGTGTTCATCCTGTCCAGGTGTTGGAAGGTGAAGTGAAGCCGAAGCCATCGCTTCATCCACTGATCTGTTGGCACGGTAGGAAAACTGATAGGAATCCACTGTGTCAGGAACCATGGAGTTGATGTGGGTTAAAAAAAGAACATCTGCTCTGTTGGTCTCTGGAGAAGGTTTAATGAAAATGTCTCTCCACATTTCTAGTCCATGAAAGAAGTCAGATTTTATGTCCATCAAATGCAGTTGCCATTGTTTTTGATAACTTCCTGCCACAAGGAGCCTCAGAGACTGAAGCACAGGTTGGAGATTCCTTCTGTAGCAGAATCTTGCACTTCCTCAAAACCTTGTGCAACAAGCCTGGCTTTTGGTACCAGTCCATTTTCCATCTCTTTCAAAGTGCAAACTCAACGAGTGGAGATGCACTTTTGTAATAATAATTACAATAATAATAAAAATAATAATATGAGAATGGAGGGAGGACTTTGCTGTTTCAGAGCTGAGACTACTTGCCTTCATGGAGAGGGACATGAATTCCTTCATGAATAAGGACTAAAAATAACGTTAAAGGTATTTGGAATATATTGAACGATGCCATTAGGAAAAGTTCAAGACAGACTAATTATCCGCAATATTTAACCAATAACAATGAAGTCGTTAATGATATGAATGGTTAATAATTTTAACAGGTATTTTGTGAGTGTTGGACCAAATCTGGCAGAAAAATGTGTGATCCTGGATCAGCTGATGGATGGAAGGAAATATTAATAAGTAGAAATCCAGATTCAATGTTTCTCACAGCTGTGGAGGAGAGAGAAATCATAGATATTGTAAGTAAATGTAAAAACAAGGTGTCAACTGACTGTGGTGATATGACAATAGTCAAAAAGGTTATTGATGGATTGTTAACTGACATACAGCTGTAATCAGTCGCTCAGAACTGGGACATTTACAAAAAAAAATGAAAACTGCAAAAGTCATCCAACTGTACAGAACTGGAGACAGACACCAATTCACTAATTACAGGCCTGATTCTTTACTCCCAACATTTTCTAAGATCGTAGAAAAAGTATTTATTTACAGGTTGGACAAATTACTGCCAATCAAAAGGCCACGCCCCTAATTTCACATTAAACTTCTTGCTTTATATAATTCCAACCTGCCACAATACGAGGAAAAAGAGGCTTCAAACCCCTGCAGAAAACCTGTGGGTGATTCATGCATGAATGAACCGTCATTCTGAGTTTGGGGGTTAGTTTGGGATCTTTATTCCCTCTAGTGGTTAAATGTTGGAAACTGCAGCTTTAAATGTGTCTTGTATATCTATATATTTCACACCAAAATCAGTTTGATAGTTTGATCAGTTTGATATTTAAATGTTTTAATGTCTCAAAGACTTACCATGTGTATTATTTTGAAGCCCATTGCAATAAAATTTTCTTAACAACATAAATGTTTTATAACAAATAATAAAGAACACATGAATTAAAAAATATTTTTATTTTATATATTGATATTAACAATCAGAATCATATAAATTGCGTCAGCTCTCATTGTGTCGGAAAAAATAAAACTCTTTCTAAACCTTCTTGCTTGTGTTGTTTTCTCAGATGTAAATCACTTTGGATAAAAGCGTCTGCTAAATGACAGAAGTCGTAGTAAACCAGTGATGAAAAGAATGTTGTATGCATTTTGTTCTAAATACTTTCTTTGGTAAATGAAATACTTACTGTAACTGCGAGAAGGAACTATGTCATTTGTTCAGACTCCACTGCAGCCCTTCAGAGTTTGACTTCAAATAAAACAATAAGAGAAGATCTAGTGTTGGAAATATTAATGGTATTGTGGAGGTTATGCAGAACTGGAATTACTGTGCAGTTTTGTTGGGTTCCTGCCCACATGGGTGTTGATGGTAATGAGAAAGCAGACAATATTGCTAAAAGAGCATTGAAATTGAGTAGTGAGGTAATTATGGAAATTCCTTTTGGTAAAGGTGAAGCAAAATCATGAATTAGAAAGGCAGTGAGGGATTCATGGCAGAAGGTGTGGGACAACGGTGTAAAAGGGAGACATTTTTATAACATACAGAAGTCAATTAATGTCAGAGGTGTCTTCAGTATTCACATTCATTACTCAGGTAAAAGTATAGATACTAGAGTTTAAAAATACTCCTGTGGAAGTTGAAGTATCAACTCAAGTTTTTTACTCAAGTAAAAGTATAAAAGTATTGGTTTCAAAACTACTTAAAGTATAAAAGTAAAAGTAATGTAAGGGGGAAAAAGGCCATTAAGGACAAAAGCCATTGAAAATGAATGTATCTTAGTATAATGCAAATATATTAAAGAACCATATATGTGTACTATTGAGCATTAACATGTGTTTCAGAGAGCAGGAGATATGATGACTAGTTGCCTATAAGTATTGTAATGGTGCAAAAAGTCAAACTTCATGTTCATGTTATCATTTATCCTAACCTTTATTGGAATGTACATCCAAGTTTAGTTGCAGGAATCTGAGGGAACGGATGTAAGAACAAAACTGGACAAGAACATCTGAAACAACCACAACCAAATTCACTCTATCCGGATGGAGCAATTTAACTGGATAGTTTTTATTTAAAGGCTGAAATGAAATAGAGTAACGAGGCTGTTTTTAAAATGTAAGGAGTAAAAAGTACAGATAATTGTGTGAAAATGTAAGGAGTAAAAGTAAAAAGTCGTCTGAAAAATAATTACTCCAATGAAGTATAGATAACCAAAATTTCTACTTAAGTAAGGTAACAAAGTATTTGTACTTCGTTACTTGACACCTCTGATTAACGTGAAGGTTTTCAAAGGAAAGTGTAGGAGAGAGGAAGTCATCATTTCTAGATTAAGATTAGGTCATACTAGTTTAAAATCAACTCTGTATTTAATGTCAAAGTCCGTGTCTGATAAATGTGATGAGTGTGATGTCACAGAGAATGTAGAGCATGTGATTCTTAAATGTGGCAAGTATGAGGTAGAAAGGAACGCTTTAAGAGACAGGATGTACGAGCTGGGACGGGAATGGAGTTTAGTAGGTTATTAGGGAGGAGTGAGGTGATGAGGGATTGTTATAAGGAAATCCTTGTCTTTCTTAAAGATGCAGGGATAGATAATAAGATGTAAATGTGGTTATCTTATTTTATTTAGGTATTTCCTTTTTTCCCCCTTTAAGTTAGACTGTAACCTGGTGTAATAATGATCCTGATGGTTTGGGATGGTGACGTGGCGAGAGTGGTAGCGCGGTAGGATTGAACATTTGTTTTGGCGGATTTGCATAAACTGTACTCTGACTGTGAAATTATGACATCTAGCTCGGATGGATTGGATAATGAAATGGATTGGACGATAAATCAATCTAGGAAACAGAAAAGGACTGTGCCAGAGAGAAGCTCACGAGACAGAGCGAAAAGTTGGTCGGATGACAGCGAGGCCAGGGCTGGGAAAAAGTCACGAAATAATGAAAGGCGGATAAATATGGATCAAGCTCAGGAAAGCGACTGGAAAGTTATGATCGAATTCTACCAGGATGGTGGGCACTATCACCCAATCAAACTTACCAAAATAATCGAGGAAGAAATTGGTAGAATAAAATTCGCCAGGTTTATGAACAACAAACGAGTGCTGATACATGCAACCAGTAAACAACAACAAGAAAAAATACTTAGAATGTCAACACTTAAAGGAGAAAGGATGAAGGCTCATATACCTGGAGCAATGGCAAGCGTGAGAGGAGTTATCTCAGGAGTCCCACTAAGCATGACAATGGAAGATGTGAAAAAAGAGATAAAAGGAGGAAAAGTGACTGAGGCCACAAGGCTCAAAAGTAAAAGGGATGGCACACTGAAGGAAACCCTGTCAGTAGTACTTCAGTTTGAAAAAGATGTACCAAATGCAGTACAGATGGGATATGTGAATCACCCAGTGAGGGAATATATACCAAAGCCACTCAGGTGTTATGCCTGCCAGAGAATGGGACACACAGCGCAACAGTGCAAAGGTAAACTATGGTGTGCAAGATGTGGAGGGCCACATGAGTATGGAAAATGTGACAAAGATTCCAAGATACAATGTTGTAACTGTGGAGGAGAGCACAGTGCTGCCTATGGAGGATGTGTAGTGCAGAGGGAAGCCAGAGAGGCCCAGAGAATTAAAATAACTGAAAAAGTTTCATATGCAGAAGCACTGAAGAAAGTTAGGGGGACAGGAACAAATGATGAAAGATTTAGTGGAATGACACAAAGACATGTAGCTCAGAGGGACAGTAAAACAACAGATAATCAGGACAAAACCCAAACCCCAGTGATGGCCCAAAATGTCTGTGTAGCCGGTCTGCGTTGTGTTTGTGAAAAGTAGACAGGAGGGTCGGGAGGTGGCTTTAGCCTAAGCAGTGGCGTGTTTAATTCTCCTCACTGAACATAAATAAAATAAAGCACAATGGCAGCAGCATCAGTACACACTGGTCACAGTATACTGTCTCCTCACGGTCTGGATCAGAAGTGCGTACATACAGTACACATTCACATTCATAAAATAATAATACTTCACATACACATTACAACACTGAATACAATACAAAACACTGAAATACACCGCTGGCTAAAGTCTTATTTTTATATAGAAATGCAAATTGATATAAACTGTACAAAACACAAAAATAAAGGGGGCAACAGTGACATACCTGAACATAAATAAAATAAAGCACAATGGCAGCAGCATCAGTACACACTGGTCACAGTATACTGTCTGTAATGGAGGGAGAACAGAATCAACATGACTGCACCCACTGTGTGAGTCCGACTGCTGCTAAACAGCCAACTAACATAAAGTGCCTCAAAAATGGTAAAATACTGGCAGAACATCCACACAGTAACACATAAAGTCATACAAAACTCGTTTTTAGCACTTAGGAAGTGTTACATGCTCTTAAAACAACTTTATAATCTCAAACTGCACAGAGCATAACCAGCACGATCTCACCTCCTCACGGTCTGGATCAGAAGTGAGGGGGGAGGGGCAGTAAACGCGGGAATGTCACGTTGGGAGAACAAAGGAAGACTTCAAAATAAAAGCTCTCAAAAAGACAATCAAAATAAAAGTGCAAAGACATAATACTGGGATAACAAAATAAAACGTGAGGGATTCTTGGTGGAATGCATTAACACTGTATATCTTATATACCTGCTACATCTGCACGCACAAATGTAAAGTTAATGATGAAACACTAGTGGTGAACAAAGTGAACTTTGTGGTCTTCATCTGCCACACCATTAATGTTACAATACAACTGAAAAGGAAAAGTGACAGGATCAAGGCCATTGTGGAAGCAGCAGAAACATTCCTGGATATGAAAGATGTGAAAGCAGACCAGATACATGCACTACTAA
The DNA here is from genome assembly GCF_033807715.1 of Cololabis saira. Lineage (NCBI taxonomy): Eukaryota > Metazoa > Chordata > Actinopteri > Beloniformes > Belonidae > Cololabis > Cololabis saira. The sequence goes on from NC_084589.1 coordinate 47,079,174, forward strand.
AGGAAAATGAAGCTGCAGGAAATACACATGTGGAGGGTTAACATATTGATGATGGTTCTACACATACTTCAGTGGAATGCAAGAAGTCTTATAGCAAACGGACAAGAATTTAAAAAGTTCATACATGATTTAGATACAGTTCTATGGAGCCAAATCAGGGCCAAAAGTTTTGCTAATTTGAAAATAAAATTTGAACCTGAAATTTTTTTTTTACAGTTTCAGTTTTATTTTTTTCAGTATCAGATCTTTTTTTCAGTTTCAAATCTTTTTATTTCAGTTTCAAATCTTTTTTTCAGTTACAAATCTTTTTTTTTCAGTTTCACGTCTTTTTTTTCAGTTTCACATCTTTTTTTTTCAGTTTCACTTCTTTTTTTTTCAGTTACAAATTTTTTTTTCAGGTTCAGACTTTTGGCCCGGATCTGGCGTGGGGGGCGTGGCATCAACTGAGAGGGGCGTGGCATCATGAGTGACAGCAGAACAGAGAAGGCGGGGGACGTTCTTCAGTCACGTTGCCTTCAGGAAACGTAGGTATGAAGTATGATTCAACACTGTATATACACCATATTCACGTGATTGGCAGTGGAAAAAACTGATATTAGTGACACATTTCTGTTTAAAAAGCTGTTTTAGACCGTACTTGGTAGTATGTGGAAGTGGGAAATGTCAAACTTTATAGTGTGGCTGTTGAACTGTACAGTCTGGCATAGTTTATTGCTTTTATACTGCGATTGGTGCCAAGTACGGTCTAAAACAGCCTTTCAAACAGAAATGTGTCACTAATATCAGTTTTTTCCACTGCCAATCACGTGAATATGGTGTATATACAGTGTTGAATCATACTTCTACTGATAACTTCTGCAACCTACGTTTCCTGAAGGCAACGTGACTGAAGAACGTCCCCCGCCTTCTCTGTTCTGCTGTCACTCATGATGCCACGCCCCTCTGAGTTGATGCCACGCCCCCCACGCCAGATCCGGGCCAAAAGTCTGAACCTGAAAAAAAAATTTGTAACTGAAAAAAAAAGAAGTGAAACTGAAAAAAAAGATGTGAAACTGAAAAAAAAAGACGTGAAACTGAAAAAAAAAGATTTGTAACTGAAAAAAAGATTTGAAACTGAAATAAAAAGATTTGAAACTGAAAAAAAGATCTGATACTGAAAAAAATAAAACTGAAACTGTAAAAAAAAAATTTCAGGTTCAAATTTTATTTTCAAATTAGCAAAACTTTTGGCCCTGATTTGGCTCCATACAGTTCCAGATATTATATGTGTACAGGAAACTTGGCTACAGCCCCAGCTAGATTTTATAATTCCAGGGTTCAGTTCCATAAGACATGATAGAAATAACCAACATGGAGGAGGGTGTGCTACTTTTTTCAAAGATGGACTGGCCTATAGGGAGATTCCCTCCCCTGAGGATATTGAATGTACTGTAGCAGAAATTTATAGCCCAAGAGAAGAAGGAAACATTAAGTTAATTAACTTCTATAATCCATGTAGAAACTTAACTGTTGAAAGCTTCAAGGAATTGGCAGGGATCATAGCTAAGAGAGAAATATGGTGTGGAGATTTCAATGCACACAGCAGTTTATGGGGTAGCACTCACACGGATAACAATGGGGATGTAGTGGAAGAAATGATGGATGAAAGGTCTTTAGTATGTCTTAACAGTGGAATATGTACAAGAGTGGATGTGAACAGGGGTACGATGTCATGTTTGGATCTGACAATGGTGTCAGATAGACTGGTGAATGCGTGTGAGTGGTATGTTAAGAATGATTCAACCGTAGGAAGTGATCACTTCCCTGTGATAACTATTGTAAATACAAGTGTATGCCTTCAAGAAGGGAATACGTTCACCAGGTGGTGCTTTGTTAAGGCAGACTGGGAAAAATTTAAGATGTGTTGTAAAGAGTCAGTACATTTGATTACACTAGAAGGAGACATAGAGGAGTGCACGGATCAGATTACAGAACATATTCTAAATGCAGCAAACCTGAGCATACCAAAAAGAACTACAAAGGGCAGGAAGAAAGTGGTACCGTGGTGGAACGAGGAATGCAGCAGAGCAATTAAAGAACGAAACAAAGCATTCAGAGCACTGAAGAAAAATGTATCACAAGAGAATATTATAGATTATCAAAGGAAAAAGGCAGTGGCTCGTAGGATCATTAAATACACTAAAAAGAGTACATGGAGAGATTTTTGTGCCACCATAGGCAGAGGGGTCAAGCTGGGGGATGTATGGTCTATGCTCAAGCGAATGAGTGGGAAAAGGAAGTCAGCTTTAATACCAGCACTAGTAGATGGGGAGAAAATGGCAGTGTCAGACAAAGAGAAGGCTAATGTATTAGGTACAGCATTTGCTGCAGTACATAATGGGGAGCACATTGGTGAATTACACAGGCAGCAGAAAGACCGCATATGCAGAGAAAATGAGAAAGTGAGAGAGAAGAAAGAAGATGACATGTCAACGTTGAATATGGACCTAACAAGTCCAGAACTTAAAATAGCCTTACAAGGTACAGGGTATACAGCACCAGGACAGGACCAGTTATGTTATGCCATGTTCCGGCAGCTACCAGAGGAATCTTTAAAAATGGTGTTGAGACTGTTTAATAAAATATGGAGGGAGGGAACTCTGCCCAGTGGCTGGAAAAGAGCAATAATATTGCCATTTAATAAACCAGGAAAGAATCCTAATAATCCTAGTAACTATAGACCCATAGCCTTGACGTCTCACTTATGTAAATGGATGGAGAAGATAATTGTTATGAGGCTGTCATATGTACTGGAACAGAGAGGGCTATTTAATAATTCTCAGAGTGGATTTAGGAAAGGACGATCCACAATGGATGCTCTAGTTAGAGTTAGTAATGAAGTAGAAAAGACAATGAAAATGAAAGAGTTAATGATAATTGTATATTTTGATATAGAAAAAGCATATGACTCCATGTGGAGGGATGGGTTGCTTATCAAATTAAGTAGAATGGGTATTGGAGGGAGATTATATAACTGGATTATGGACTTCTTAACAGGAAGGAAATTTAATGTCAAGGTTGGAACAGAAGTTTCTAAAGATTATAAAATTGAAAATGGTATTCCCCAGGGAAGTGCAATCAGCCCTGTTCTGTTTAATGTAATGATCAATGACATTTTTACAAAGTTAGATGGATGCATCGAATCAGCGCTATACGCAGATGATGGGGCCATATGGATGAGGGGAAAAATGTGTCACATGTCTGCAGGAATATCAGGAAAGCAATAGAAAAAGTGGAAAAGTGGTCGTATGAATGGGGGTTCAAAATGTCAGCCAGCAAGTCATGTTACATGATCTTTACAAACAAGCGTAAGATTGACAATGAGAAGTTAACACTTTATGATCAGCCGATGGAGAGGGTGAATGAGTTCAAGTACCTGGGCCTATATTTAGATCACAAGTATACATGGAAAACACACATTGAACACCTGGAAACGAAGTGCAAAAAAGTTATTAATCTACTACGGGCTGTAGCAGGCTGTGACTGGGGGGCAGATAAAAAATCACTAATTGACATATACAGGGCAGTTATGAGATCAACAATAGATTATGGCTGTATAGTTTACGGAGCAGCAGCTAACACTTCATTACAAAAAGTAGACAGACTACAGTATAGAGCACTGAGAATTTGCATAGGAGCCATTAGGTCAACACCCATAAACGCAATATTAATAGAAGCAGGAGAGACACCACTGGATTTAAGAAGGGATAAACTGGCACTTACATACTGGATAAGATTAAAAGGGAGTGGGGAAGAAAACCTTACAACGAGGACAATAAAAGACTGTTGGGAATACTCTAAATTCCAGAGACAGGGGTTTGGGTGGTCAAGGGATGAAAGGTTGAGAAGATATGCAATGGACACATTAAAATTCACTAAATACACACCTATGAGTAACATACCTCCTTGGCTATTCCCAGAAGCAAAAGTAGACATGAGCATACTGGAACGGAAAAAAGAATGGAGAATGAACGAAGTAGGAGGTAAAGCAAGTATTTACCTGAGAAATAGTTACTACAACTACCTGGAAATTTACACAGATGGGTCAAAAAATCAAAAGGATTGTGTGGGAATAGGTGTATTTATCCCTGAGTTTGATGTGAATATCTCTAAAAGATTATCCAACCAACTATCAGTATACACAGCAGAAATGGTGTCAGTCTATATTGGGTTACAGTGGGTGGAAGAGGTCAGTCCTGATAAGGTGGTGGTATGCACAGACTCAATAGCGGTATTAGAAAGTATAAAATCAACAACAACGTGCAGAGAAGATTTACTCATTGATATTTCTCACAGTTTATTAAGATTACACAGACGTGGCATAGATGTTCAGTTCTGTTGGGTACCAGCACATGAGGGAGTAACAGGGAACGAGGGTGCTGATAAACTAGCAAAAATGGCTCTACATAAGGAAATAACATTACCAGTTCCACTAGGAAAAGGAGAAGGTAAAGCAATAATTAAAAAGAAAGGAATGGAAATATGGCAGAAAAGGTGGGAGGAAGATCAGAAAGGACAGGGATATCACATAATACAAAAGACTATAATAACAAAGAATTATACTGAAAGGAACAGAAGGGAGGAAACGGCTATAACAAGACTCAGACTGGACCACACAGGACTAAATGGCACCTTGCATGTAATGGGAAAAAGGGATAGTGATAAATGTGAGAACTGTGGAATAAAAGAAAATGGTGAACATATCCTAATGCACTGTAACAGGTATAAAATAGAAAGAGAGCGGCTACAGGAAAAAGTGAGAGAGGCAGGACGTGAGTGGAATTTGAAGGGGATACTGGGAACAGAGGGAGAGGGGGTGGAAATCACCAGAAAGGCACTAATTAATTTCCTAAAAAACACTAGGCTGATAAACAGAATTTAAACCGGGCTAAATGAAATAATTTCACACACTCTTGTACAGTAGGTGGCGGTATGCACCTGAAAGTTGCTTGCGATCCGCCAATAAACTGAGAGAAGAAGAAGAAGATGTAACACCCGGCGGAAGCAGGCCCCAGGCCCCCAGTCTCACGCTCAGCAGGCACGCCGATTTTTTCCAGTGGCCAGCCGCGGTACTGCAACAAAAAATCCCATGGGGCCCAGAAAGCTTTTTTCCCATAGACCGCAATAGTAAAAGAGAAGCCTCTAAAACTGTTCACAGGACACCTCCAGCTGTAATCACCACCAATTACTAATCTTTGTATTCTATATTTTTAAGTCATGGACTTTATATCCGTCAAAAATGTTTTATAACGGCCAGAAAAGTCAAAGAAAAGTCTCTTTCTGGGCGTGACGTCACGGCTGTGCCGTGCACTCGCAAAGCGCGGTCGTGTGTGTCTCGGGAACGAGGATGGCTGAAACTAAGCCGTTCGGCGGAATAATCACTCAGAAACACATTGCATTGCCAATTTGCACCAAACAGAAATGTTTAATAGCAAGAATAATAATGGTTTGTCATTCTTGTACTTAAACATTTCCGTTGTAGCCAACGGTGTATGGTTTGTGAAAATAAGATATCAGGCAGGAATAACACAAGTCTAAGACCCTGTCCACACGTAGCCGGGTATTTTTAAAAACGAATATTTCCCCCCCTCCGTTTATAAAAACATTTGCATCCACACATAACCGAAGATCTGCGTTTTCGACCACATTCATAAGCATTCTAATGATCCTGTAGATCATCTGCGGCTCCGCGGAGGCGCAGGTGTGGGTGTTTCCACTGAGATCCTCCTGCACACACACACCTAACGCACTTCAAATATGTATTCTTCTGTTGCTCTTTCATTTGGAGGCAGCGCCCTGCACGGGACTAAATGAGGGTCAATATTGACAAAATGAGCTTGTGGCGTGAGATCCCCACCTCACAATAAAACTGACCTCCATCAGGTTTGAGCAAACGTGCAGGGAGAGAGATGTGTCGTAGTTGTTGCGACGGTGCCGTGGAGTTTTAGATGTCATGTGTTTAACATCATCTTAACCCTTAATCCTCAGCTTATTTTATGACAGTGCTCCCGGGGAAGCTGCACCTCCGCAGCTCCGCGGGCACTGCGAAGCCGGGCATTGCCCGCAGGGCAGTGGGCAGTGGGCAGTCCGCGGCTCCGCGGCTCCTACGCCGTAGGGTGCGCGGAGCCGCGGAGCCTACGGCGTAGCCTCTGTGTAACGCAGTAAATTAACCACATTTAAACATAATATTTGACATATTTAAACATAATACTTGACAAAACTTGTAATACAAAAAATATTTGTCTTAATGTAAGTAATAAACTTGGGAAGTTTCATGGTGATACCTGCTATTTACATTTTTACCCTATTTTAGCCTATTAACCTGGGGTGTCTCATCTTAAATAAAAATGACTCGTTTTATCTTTAATTAAAAAAAACACACAAATGAACCATGTATAGTCTATAACCATGAGTTTGAGAACAGCATCGGTTGATTTGCCCTATAAATCCCTAATTTCATTGTGTACATCTATCATTACCGGTCTGAAGGACTCATGAGCGCGCAGCGCTTGTCCAGAGCGCGCAGCGCTCGTTCACATTGCCCCGGGGCATGATGGGAGGCCCCAGAGCATCATGGGAGGTGACTCAACTGCGCATGCTCTATGGGCCCGTGTACCAGGAAGTAAACCAGGAAGTCAGAAATTTTTTCGGCGGATGCGCTGGGTGAGCAAACTCCATTGAAATGAATGGGCGGCCATTTTCGATCCGAAATCCAGTTATATAATACATCCATGGCAGGCCCCCAGTCTCGCGCTCAGCAGGCACGCCGATTTTTTCCAGTGGCCAGCCGCGGTACTGCAACAAAAAATCCCATGGGGCCCAGAAAGCTTTTTTCCCATAGACCGCAATAGTAAAAGAGAAGCCTCTAAAACTGTTCACAGGACACCTCCAGCTGTAATCACCGGCAATTACTAATCTTTGTATTCTATATTTTTAAGTCATGGACTTTATATCCGTCAAAAATGTTTTATAACGGCCAGAAAAGTCAAAGAGAGCGGCTACAGGAAAAAGTGAGAGAGGCAGGACGTGAGTGGAATTTGAAGGGGATACTGGGAACAGAGGGAGAGGGGGTGGAAATCACCAGAAAGGCACTAATTAATTTCCTAAAAAACACTAGGCTGATAAACAGAATTTAAACCGGGCTAAATGAAATAATTTCACACACTCTTGTACAGTAGGTGGCGGTATGCACCTGAAAGTTGCTTGCGATCCGCCAATAAACTGAGAGAAGAAGAAGAAGATGTAACACCCGGCGTTATATAGACAAGTTTACGCGCCAAAACACGGGCGCTGCCATTCGTCTGCATAGATGCGGGTCATTTCCGGCGGAAGGGGTTTCCGCAGCCTTTTACCTGTATAAACACAGCGGCGTGGACACGGCGTGGACACAAACCTAAACGAAATACTTGCTGTTCGTGTGTTTTTTCTCTCGACAACTATGTCTTTGCCATGGGAACACGGTTCTACGACTTTAACTGGAGGTGGCGTTACTCTCCCGACCCGAATTCAGTGCAGAACTGGGATGATAACGTGATGACAGCAGCAGAACTGACAGCTGATCTGCTCCCACTTCCTGCAATCCGCAATGGACAAACTGAAAGTTTCTGAGGTTTATCAATATCTGCACAGAGACAAAGTCGGTTTTGTCATGTCATACAAACATGGTCGTTTTGTTTATTTGAAAGCAAATGTCGAACCTGGCCAGTGTTTGAACAATGCGGGGCTTAAAGCTCGGCTGCTGTAACTGAAGCTGGAGAAGTCAGACCTGCGGGATGTTCGTGTTTCTGGACCTGGAGATCGTGTTCCCATTCAGCTGCGATCTTATGGAAGGTAACAAGATTATTTGACATATATGTCTTCATTTTTGCTATCCGAACTACATCATAGTCTACTTGGCTTTTTTTTTCTTTAGGTAGAAAATGCTGTGAGACGGGAAAACCGGGCTTGCCTGCACTGACAGAAGAGCTGGGTCTGAAAGAAATGCTGGTCAGAAGAAGATGAAGTGCAGGACTGTCTCAGAAAATTAGAATATTGTGATTTTCTCTAATGCAATTAAAAAAACAAAAATGTCATACATTCTGGATTCATTACAAATCAACTGAAATATTGCAAGCTTTTTATTATTTTAATATTGCTGATTATGGCTTACAGCTTAAGAAAACTCAAATATCCTATCTCAAAAAATTAGAATATTCTGCGAATCTTAATCTTAAACTGTATACCATAATCAGCAATATTAAAATAATAAAAGGCTTGCAATATTTCAGTGGATTTGTAATGAATCCAGAATGTATGACTTTTTTTTTTTTTTTTTTTTTTTTTAAATTGCATTACAGAAAATAAAGAACTTTATCACAATACACACACAGGAAGGATCTTTACCAGCCGTTACCAACAGCATCTTCTACCACTCCAGAACCGGCACAGGAGGTGAAACTCTGTAGGACTCATGAAGAGTGGAGGACCAGCCCTGGGAATATTCTCCTGCAGCTCTGCCTCCCGCCATCACCCAACCAACTTCACATACTCCCAAAAATTGATGATTTTGTTGAGGGAAGGTTACAGTTCTGCAGTAAATATCTCAGCATTTTAAAACTAAAATGAATTATTTAGGAACCAACAGATGTTTGTACTGTGAAAATAAAGTTTGATGAAACTTAATTTCATTTCATTATTGCACTGAACTACGATCAATGAATGATAGGCCTTATCTTCCATAGTGTGTTACAATGTCTTTTAACAGTTCATCATTCATAGTAAGCTCATACTGTACATTAATAATGGATGAATTTTGAGTTTTGAGGAAACTAAACAAATGGCTTCAACAAGAAAATTCATATGTTTAATCTTAACAGGAATAAAAAAAGTAAAATATGGGGTAAGGGAACTGTCAATCGAATTTGTGCACATAAATCAAATGTGTGCATATTATTCTACAGTTATGCATAAATAAAAAATTTAAATATTTGTCAAAATATACATATAGTGTGTATTTTCTCTGTAATCCATGTTCATAATCTTCTAATCACAGAGAAAATACATTACATATTATATGTTTGATTTGACTTAAATGTTTACATTTCTATTTATTTATGCACAACTGTAGAATATGCACACATTTGATTTATGTGCACAAATTCAATTAACAGTTCCCTTACCTCCATAGTAAAATACAAAAGCATCCCACACAATTACATCACTATAAAAACTATTCATATATAATATTAAAAAATACAATGCACACAGTATTTGTTGTTTATCTTTATTTAATGAACAACATCACTTGTGTAGCAGGCTCGGCCTCAGGTGACAGGTTTCAGGACCATCTAAAAAAAGGGGAAGAGAAAAACATGGAGCAAAATTAATGCAGAAAATCTCATTACACTTAAAACAAGAGTATTTACCAAAAAAATAACTTATTTGACAATCTTCACCTGTTTCAAGTACATTTTCATTTGAAATAAGTAGAAAAATCTGCCAGTGGGACAAGATTTATCTTCTCATTACAAGCAAAAAAATCTTGTTCCACTGGCAGATTTTTTCACACGCAGGCACACACACACACACACACACACACACACACACACACACACACACACACACACACACACACACACACACACACACACACACACACACACACACACACACACACACACACACGCATCTCAAAACCATCAACTGCCTTATAAATATACCAGTAGCAATGTTAGTGTATGACATCTTCTTCAGTATTAACAGTAGCTACTGTCAGCTTCACAGCTAAAGTTGCTGAACTTACCTCAGATCCGTGTTTGTTTCTCCGGGGGAGGCAGCGGATCCGCCGGCTGAGTTTACTCCTCTCTGGCTGGGGAGAGCGATTATAAACCAACCACAACTCAGGGAATGGATTATCCTTTGTTGTTTTTTTGTCAACAAAGTGGTGTGAACAAACAAAAATGTTGCGCGGTGGTTTTTTAGATGTAATGCCTCCAGCCCGGTCCGTGGCTTCAGAAAAAAAGTAAACAACGCAGCGCATTGGACGTGTCTCTTTGAAGCTGGTTTGTGGTTGCAGCAGTCTCTATCCAACCACTCCTTCAGGTGCTTCCTAGAGTTACTACATCCAACTGCCGAGACATGTCGTTCCCGAACCACTTTTTTTCTTAGAAATATCCATTTTGTCCCTCTTTTTCGGAGCAATGTTGCCACTGTTTTCAATGGAAAAACCCAAAAACGGAAGTGAACTACTTACGGGGGAGGAGTTTAGGAAGTAGAGCGGAAACGGCCGGTAAACTTGTCTATAATACATCCATGGGCGGAAGGTCGGAAGTTTGGAGCGAACGGAACACGTGAGCAGTGATTCCTTTGAGGAGGACGGTTCTGTTGTTTCCTTTCTTTTTCCTCTTCAACAATGTCTAAGGTGAATCATCTGAGAGAGTTTATCGGTCAGCGACTAACAGCAGCTGCTGTAGAAATATTGTCAGTGTTTGAAAAAAGCATCTTGGAGTATGAAGAAGAGCTCGACCGTCAGCGCAGACTGTTGGACCTCGCCTGGAAACCTGAAATCAGACTCCACAGAGTCGGTACGTAACCCTGGAAAGTTGAATGAATGAACACATGAGTATGACTCCTACAAGATCCCTTTGTTTCCAGTTAAAAGCCGTGGTGATGAAGCAAACCAACTAAATGGGGAAACTCCCCAGCTCAAGCAGCTGCGGTCAAATCAGCCGCTCCTAAATGTTCATGTGCTCCTATTTCAGTCTTTACGGTAAATGAATGAATGCGGCTCAGAAACGGAAAGATATGAAGTTCTGAGTTTGAGATAATGCAGATGTTTTTTTCATATACCCATACTTCCACCGTAATATTTACAAGCTCTTACAGTAAGAGCTTGTTGGATGAAAGAGTCTTTCATCCTTTTCTTTTACAGTGAGAGTCTTACTGTAAAAGAAAAGGATGAAACACTTTTTTTTCTTTTTTACTTCAGGTTCTGTTTTGCACAGACTATAAAAATGTATTCTCCCATAAATTCACCCAATAACTCATATAGCCCTCTTCATAACTACAATCACTACAGCATGCTTAATTTCAAACAATTTTACAAATATTGAAATATTAACATCTAAACTTCAAACACCTTACTTTTCTACAAAAGTCATTCACCTTTTCTCCTTCAGGTTCTGTTTTCCAGAGACTATAAAAAATAATTCTCCCATAATTTCACCTAATACCTCATATAGCCCTCTTCACAACTAAACTCACTACAGACACTGTGAATTTCAAACAATTTTACTGTACAAATATTAAAAAGAAAACACCTTTTTCTCACCATACTCGTGTTCATTGGGCCAACATTTCGGTCATAGACCTTTTTCAAGGCATCAAACAGATCGGAACAAAAGCTTGTCTATTATAGGCTGGTAGGACTATGTGGTCCAATCAGGCACCGCCACACAAACACCTGAGCACCTTCAAACAAGGTCACATACCGAAATACAGTCAGTAAGCATCACCAAAAACCAGGGAAAAGAGACAACACCCATAAAGTGCATGCATGAAATACATCAATCAATGACCATCGAATCCAAAGGTATAATCATTAGAAAGGGAGGATGATTATACCTGTAAAGTGTCAATCTTAGGTAGCAATTAATTTAAAATATTTACAATGAGGGAAGAGAGTCACACAGCAGAAATCCCATCTAAGTGTTCTGATCTTATACAGTATAACAAATAGGGAGGATGAATGTACTGTAAAAACACAAAGTACATCAAAACTTATCATCTTAGAATAAATAGGAGTCAGGCCCAGTCTCCTAATCGACCCCTTCCCTGGAGAAAGGAAGGGAAATGAGAACTGCTCAAATTCAACTCTCAAAATGTTTAAATATACTTAAAAGATGTTAACTTATTTTTATATATATATATATATATATATATATATATATATATATATATAGATATAGATATCACACACACATGACACAAGTTATACATATAGATACTGGCTATCGTTATTGTGGGGAAGTGTGAGGAAGGAAACTACACATGATAAAAAACCAAATCATAACATAACACTCAAAGGCAGTTCATCATTCAATCCCTTCGGTGCCAGTGTTTGTAAAGTAAAAATCCAGAAGAGCTCTCAACGTTTTAGCAGCAAGTCCAGATTCCCACCCCTCCGTGGAAGGCTGACTTTTTCAAGTCCACAAAAACGTAAAGTTGAGATATCATGTTTGTTCTCGTTGAAATGAACAGCCACAGGATAGTTAATGTCTTTTCTCCATATGGAGCTTTTGTGTTCACTTATCCTTTGTTTTAACTGTCTGGAAGTTTTTCCCACATATGCTAGACCTCAACGGCAGCGTAGCATATATATGACATGTGTAGATGCGCAAGTAATCACCTCTTTGATGGAAATTTTTTTATTAGAGTGGGGATGATAAAAAAAAAAAGTTGGTCTTGGAGGTGTTATTGCATTGTGCGCAGTTACCACACCGGTAATTTCCAGCAGGTAAGGGAGCCAACAGTCTCTGAGTAGGTGGCTTAGGTGTTTGGGTCGTATAGTCAGCGGGAACAAGCAGGTCTTTTAGAGTTTTTCTCCGTTTATATACAAAGAGGGGGGGATCTTTAAAAGTGGGGGCCAATTCAGGGTCCGAGGTCGGGATGTGCCAGTATTTCTCAAATGTGGATTTCACAGAGTGATGCAGGTCACAGAGAACTTCCTTTCTTTCTTTTGGCTTTTTTGTAGCAGTTCTGAGCGTGATTTCTTCCGTGCCGCATCATACGCCCTCTGGATACAATCCATAGGATATCCCCGCTGGACAAATCTAGAGCTCATCTCTGATGCCTTGTCTATGAAATCCTCTGTACTGCTGCAAATTCTCCGGAGTCTAAAAAACTGGCTTTTGGGTAGGCCTCTTTTGAGGGGAGGAGGATGAAAACTAATAGCCAATAAGAACGTATTTCCTTCGGTTTCTTTGCGGTAGAGTGAAGTGGATAAGAGCCATTCTTTTTTTCAACCCATATATCTAGAAAAATAACTTTTTCACTACTATACTCCATTGTAAATTGGAGGTTGCTGTCGAAGCTAATTCAGTAAGGTAAAAAAGTCTTCCAGTTCATTAGCATCAGCTTTAATTAGACAGAATATGTCATCAATGAATCTGTACCATTGTAAGATTTTTGGCAAAAAAAATATTGTGCTCAGGATTTCACACGTTTTTTTCAAAGTGACCCACGTATAGATTTGCGTAATTCGGAGCACAAATAGAGCTGGTACCAGATACTTGGAAATAATATTCACCATTAAAGTTAAAGTAGTTTTTCTTCATGATTAAAGTAGCTAAGTCAACAATAAACTTACCCGGGGGCATGAGTAAGTCCTGCAAATAGAACTTTTAGGCTTCTCTACCACCATCATGGGGAATATTAGTGTAGAGACTGGGGATGTCAAAGGTGACCAACAGAAGATCATCAGGAAGGTTAGTGAAGTTAAAGATCTTATTAATGAAATCCGTGGAGTCTCTTATATACACTGGTAGTGTTTGGACATAAGGTTTGATATAGTGATCCACAAACTCTGACAAAGGTGATAGTAAAGCGTTCATCTGGGCGACCAGGAGGATTTGACAGGCTTTTGTGCACTTTGGGTAGTGTGTAAAAGACTGGACAAACGGGATGCTGACAATACAAGAATTCACAAGAATTCAGAAATGCTCAACCTGAAATGCAACAACTTTATTCTTCAGCTGTCTCGATACCAACTAACACAAGAGTACAGTCACAGTGCCGCCTAATGGTCAGACAGAGTAATGCACTTGTTTTCAAATATACTACATAGATGAAGGGGAAGACCGAAGGATCAGGACAAACTTTAAACCTCACAAATACAATCAACACTGGGAAGCACTTTTGACTTGTTAAAATCCCATCTTTTTGTCCCTTTTTGTAATTCCAGAACTCCCACAAGAAAATGTTTGTAAGGTGGAGGAGGACGGGGTTTTCAGTGACCGGCACCTCGATAACCTGGAGAGGAGCTGCAGCCCAGACCAGGAGGAACCAGGGCATCCACAGACTGCAGAACTGGAGGAAGACTCCAGCGGTCAGGAGATGAAGCACGAGGACGTAGAGGTGGATGTCTCATTGGTCAATGTCGCTGATGTGAAAGTTGAAAATGTTGAACCAGGACCAAACTGTGGCCAGCTGCTGTTGCACATTTCTCCTGAAGCTCAAAACAAAGATGAGGAAGGGACTGAAAGTTTACGCTCAGACTCCAGTAAAACTGCAGATCCAGAGTCAATGAGACGACACGGTGACCAAGAAGATGCTGCTGTCCCGTCAGACAGCAACTGTAAATCAAAGCTGACCAGGACCCACACGGGGAAGAAGGCGTTTTCTTGCAGCTCTTGGAAGAAAGAGTTCAGTGAAAGTCGTTATTTAATGGATCACATGAAGATCCACACTGGCGAAAGGCCGTACCTGTGCAACACCTGCGGCAAAACCTTTACTACATTATCAAATCTTAAACAGCACATAACCACACACACGGGCGAGAAGCCCTACATTTGCACAACATGTGGAAAAAGTTACAGGCTACGTTCAACCCTGGTGATTCACTCGAGGACCCACACCGGCGAAAAGCCGTACCTGTGCAGCACCTGCGGCAAAAGCTTTATTAAATCATCAGATCTTAAACGCCACATAACCACGCACACAGGAGAGAAGCCCTACATCTGCAAAATATGTGGAATAAGTTACAGGCTACGTGGCCACCTGGTGGTTCACTCGAGGACCCACACTGGCGAAAAGCCGTACCTGTGCAACACTTGCGGAAAAACCTTTACTCAATCATCACTTCTTAAAAGCCACATAACCACGCACACAGGAGAGAAGCCCTACATCTGCAAAATATGTGGAATAAGTTACAGGCGACGTGGCCACCTGGTGATTCACTCGAGGACCCACACCGGCGAAAAGCCGTACCTGTGCAATACTTGCGGAAAAACCTTTACTCAATCATCACTTCTTAAACGCCACATAACCACACACACGGGCGAGAAGTCCTACATCTGCAAAACATGTGGAAAAAGTTACAGGCTACGTTCCACCCTGGTGATTCACTCGAGGACCCACACTGGTGAAAAGCCATACCTGTGCAACACCTGCAGCAAAACCTTTACTAGATCATCATCTCTTAAAAGCCACATAACCACGCACACGGGCGAGAAGGGATATTTGTGCAAGACGTGCAACAAAGATTTTAGCCGCAGAATTGATTTGCTGAGTCACATGAAAAATCACCCGGAGTAGAAGTCTGGTGACTCGTGACAAATGAAGCTCATGTTGTCGTCCTCCGGGGGCAGCTGTCCACTCCTGTCTGGCCCACAGAAGAAGAACCCGCAGAAGTCCAACCACCACCTCCTGTGGCTGATGAGCCTAATCCCCTCCCCACAAGGGTTGCAGGTTCAACACAGATTTATGCTTCTCCATCAACTTGACGCAGAGGGAACCATGTGGTTGTGTACTTTTTTTTAAAGTTCTGCATTGACTTTGTTTGAATCCCTGTTCCTTCTTAAAACTGTTATTTGTTTCTGTTGGTAACCTGCTGTCTCCACGGTTCAAGTAAAGGTTTGTTAGTATGTGCTGATTTTTCTTTAAACGTGACAGTTTATTTTGTTCATCTACAAAGCCTCTCTCACACGCCCTTTTTCCCGTCTGTTTCTTCTTCACTCACATTCTCTTTGTAAAGTTAATCTGCAGCTCCATGTTGTTAAACTCTCTCCATCTACTCCGTTCTGAGGTTAGTCCAAGTTTGATATATTTACATGTTCAGTTTTTACAACGTTCCTCTGAAAAACATGAAGAATCTTCAGAGAAACGAGGACAAAAGAAGAAATGCAACCATCAACACGTCAGAAACAGAACAGCCAACCATCTGTCACCATGTTATAAACTTTAATGTCTGCAGCATTAAACAAAAAACCTTGAAGATTTCAAAAGTCAGTGCAGTCAGATACGGTTTGCTTTTATTTCCCTTTTAAAATGTTTTTATTGATTTTGGTTTAAAGGTGAATGAGGAAATGAGTGTGATGTGGGATAGACATCACGATACTTGAGTCGCGATACAATACGATATTGCAGTATCCAAATTTTGCGATATATTGTGATGTTATACATAGTTCGCTGAAAACTGTAAAAGGGTTTAAGAATTTTAAATCGGAGCTGCACGTACATCAGATTATCCTGTAATTCATGGGACAAACTTAGTCAAAACAATGCAATTCAAATGATCCATGCTGTGTTATTGTAACTATATAAGCTAAAGTTACAACATATTTGTGTATGTTTTTCACATTATTTAAATAATATGAAATTAACTATTATTGAATCACATGTATAAAATCAAGGTGTACTAGATTTACAACTCGTCTGACACATGATTTATTATAAAGCTGATGTTGAGATCCGTGTTGAAGCTGCAGATCTGCAGGTTGGAGAGCAGGAAGAAGAGGGAGGATCATCGGGATCAGATTCCAGGAAGAGGACACACTTTTGATTTAACCCTTTTATATCAGACATCCGTTTAGGAGTAAATGTCTTTTTACCTCAACTCATATTTAGTCAGAAATAATCATGAAAATGTAATTAAGTTTTAATTTTAGATGGATGAATTATTTTATTGTTTATAATTCTGGAATATTACACTCTCCATATGTAGAAAGAGCAGCAGTGCCCCCTGGTGGTGAGTTATAAAAGCTCAACATAAACCCAAGAGTGAACAATCTATCGTAATAATGATAAAAACACAAATAAAAAAAGACTAGTGCATCAACAAGAGGAAAGTTGTCAGTGACGCAGATTATTGGTACAGCGTGATCAGTACAACCAGCATTTAGCTCAGAAACAATGTGGAAAGAGAAATGTCATCAAATGAAGTTGAAAAGTGGAGATGCACTTTTGTCCTTTATCCTCAACTTCCTCAATCACGTCATTTTGATCCAGTTTGTTATTTCACTGGTCTTGGCTTCATCAAATGACACATCCAGGGACAGAAGCCGTGCATAGGTGTTCATCCTGTCCAGGTGTTGGAAGGTGAAGTGAAGCCGAAGCCATCGCTTCATCCACTGATCTGTTGGCACGGTAGGAAAACTGATAGGAATCCACTGTGTCAGGAACCATGGAGTTGATGTGGGTTAAAAAAAGATGATCTGCTCTGTTGGTCTCTGGAGAAGGTTTAATGAAAATGTTTCTGGAGACAGACACCAATTCATTAATTACAGGCCTGATTCTTTACTCCCAACATTTTCTAAGATCTTAGAAAAAGTATTTATTTACAGGTTGGACAAATTAATGCCAATCAAAAGGCCACGCCACTAATTACGCATTAAACTTCTTGTTTTATATAATTCCAACCTGCCACAATACGAGGAAAAAGAGGCTTCAAACCCCTGCAGAAAACCTGTGGGTGATTCATGCATGAATGAACCGTCATTCTGAGTTTGGGGGTTAGTTTGGGATCTTTATTCCCTCTAGTGGTTAAATGTTGGAAACTGCAGCTTTAAATGTGTCTTGTATATCTATATATTTCACACCAAAATCAGTTTGATAGTTTGATATTTAAATGTTTTAATGTCTCAAAGACTTACCATGTGTATTATTTTGAAGCCCATTGCAATAAAAGTTTCTTAACAACATAAATGTTTTATGACAAATAATAAAGAACACATGAATTCAAAAATATTTTTATTTTATATATTGATATTAACAATCAGAAGCTTATCATATAAATTGCGTCAGCTCTCATTGTGTCAGAAAAAATAAAACTCTTTCTAAACCTTCTTGCTTGTGTTGTTTTCTCAGATGTAAATCACTTTGGATAAAAGCGTCTGCTAAATGACAGAAGTCGTAGTAAACCAGTGATGAAAAGAATGTTGTTTGCATTTTGTTCTAATTACTTTCGTTGGTGAATGAAATACTTACTGTAACTGCAAGAAGGAACTATGTCATTTGTTCAGACTCCACTGCAGCCCTTCAAAGTTTGACTTCAAATAAAACAACAAGAGAAGATCTAGTGTTGGAAATATTAATGGTATTGTGGAGGTTATACAGAACTGGAATTACTGTGCAGTTTTGTTGGGTTCCTGCCCACATGGGTGTTGATGGCAATGAGAAAGCAGACAATATTGCTAAAAGAGCATTGAAATTGAGTAGTGAGGTAATTGTGGAAATTCCTTTTGGTAAAGGTGAAGCAAAATCATGAATTAGAAAGGCAGTGAGGGATTCATGGCAGAAGGTGTGGGACAACGGTGTAAAAGGGAGACATTTTTATAACATACAGAAGTCAATTAACGTGAAGGTTTTCAAAGGAAAGTGTAGGAGAGAGGAAGTCATCATTTCTAGATTAAGATTAGGTCATACTAGTTTAAAATCAACTCTGTATTTAATGTCAAAGTCCGTGTCTGATAAATGTGATGAGTGTGATGTCACAGAGAATGTAGAGCATGTGATTCTTAAATGTGGCAAGTATGAGGTAGAAAGGAACGCTTTAAGAGACAGGATGTACGAGCTGGGACAGGAATGGAGTTTAGTAGGTTATTAGGGAGGAGTGAGGTGATGAGGGATTGTTATAAGGAAATCCTTGTCTTTCTTAAAGATGCAGGGATAGATAATAAGATTTAAATGTGGTTATCTTATTTTATTTAGGTATTTCCTTTTTTCCCCCCTTTAAGTTAGACTGTAACCTGGTGTAATAATGATCCTGATGTTACACACTCCGGTACAGCAGGTGGCGGTAGAACCTAATAACGTTGGTTGTGATCCGCCATTAAACCTAGAGAAGAAGAAGGAGAGGACGGTTCTGTTGTTTCCTTTCTTTTTCCTCTTCAACAATGTCTAAGGTGAATCATCTGAGAGAGTTTATCGGTCAGCGACTAACAGCAGCTGCTGTAGAAATATTGTCAGTGTTTGAAAAAAGCATCTTGGAGTATGAAGAAGAGCTCGACCGTCAGCGCAGACTGTTGGACCTCGCCTGGAAACCTGAAATCAGACTCCACAGAGTCGGTACGTAACCCTGGAAAGTTGAATGAATGAACACATGAGTATGACTCCTACAAGATCCCTTTGTTTCCAGTTAACAGCCGTGGTGATGAAGCAAACGAACTAAATGGGAAACTCCCCAGCTCAAGCAGCTGCTGATGTGGGATTCGGAAACATCCCGAACTAACTTGTTGTTCTGTTTACTTGGTGCTGCCTTTCATGCTCCATTCAGACTCTGGACCAGACTGATATTTCACACTTTACACTTAATCCTTATTTAGTAGAAAAGATGCAGATCACAGTGGCTCCGTGTAGATTTTCTCTTTTTTTTTTTAAAGCAAATCCACATTGGAAGAAGAATATCAAAATGAACTGTGTCAAAAGCTTTGGATAAATCAAGAAAGATTCCCAAAGCGTATTCATTATTATTGATTGCAGTGTGAATTTTATCAACCAATTGAATTATAGCCATTTCTGTAGAATGATTTTTCCTAAATCCATATTGGTGTTTATACAGTATATTACAGTCCTGCAAATGTTTCATCATTCTGTTATAGACCCATTTCTCCAGGATCTTTGAGAAACATGGGAGAACAGAAATGGGCCGGTAGTTTCTAAATACACTATGGTCTCCAGATTTGTAAACAGGGACTACTTTGGTAATTTTGAGGTCATTGGGTATTATTCCAGTTTCTAGAGATTTGGTGAAAATATGGCCGCCTAATGGTCACACAGAGTAATGCACTTGTTTTCAAATGTACTACATAGATGAAGGGGAAGACCGAAGGTTCAGGACAAACTTTAAACCTCACAAATACAACCAAACAATCAACACTGGGAAGCACTTTTGACTTGTTAAAATCCTATCTTTTTGCACCTTTTTGTAATTCCAGAACTCCCACAAGAAAATGTTTGTAAGGTGGAGGAGGACGGGGTTTTCAGTGACCAGCACCTGGATAACCTGGAGAGGAGCTGCAGCCCGGACCAGGAGGAACCAGGGCATCCACAGACTACAGAACTGGAGGAAGACTCCAGCGGTCAGGAGATGAAGCACGAGGACGTAGAGGTGGATGTCTCATTGGTCAATGTCGCTGATGTGAAAGTTGAAAATGGTGAACCAGGACCAAACTGTGGCCAGCTGCTGTTGCACACTTCTCCTGAAGCTCAAAACAAAGATGAGGAAGGGACTGAAAGTTTACGCTCAGACTCCAGTAAAACTGCAGATCCGCAGCCAATGAGACGACACGGTGACCACGAAGATGCTGCTGTCCCGTCAGACAGCAACTGTAAATCAAAGCTGACCAGGACCCACAGGGGGAGGAGGCATTTTCTTGCAGCACTTGCAGGAAAGAGTTCAGTAAAAGTAGTATTTTAATGGATCACATGAAGATCCACACTGGCGAAATGCCATACCTGTGCAGCACCTGCGGAAAATCCTTTAGAAAATCATCAATGCTCAAGAAGCATAAAATGATCCACAAGGGCGAGAAGCTCTATATCTGCAAAACATGTGGAAAGAGTTACACGCAAAATTCCAAACTGGTGATTCACTCGAGGACCCACACCGGTGAAAGGCCGTACCCGTGCAACACCTGCAGCAAAACCTTTACTAATTTATGGGATCTTAGACGCCACATAACCACGCACACGGGTGAGAAGCCCTACATCTGCAAAACTTGTGGAAAGAGTTACAGGCAAGATTCCCACCTGCTGGTTCACTCGAGGATCCACACCGGCGAAAGGCGGTACCTGTGTAACATCTGCGGAAAATCGTTTATAAACTCATCACATCTTAAACGGCACATAACCACGCACACGGGAGAGAAGCCCTACATCTGCAAAACATGTGGAAAAAGTTACACAGAACGTTACAACCTGGTGGTTCACTCGAGGACCCACACTGGCGAAAGGCCGTACCTGTGCAACACCTGCAGTAAAACTTTTACTAGATCATCACATCTTAAAAGCCACATAAACACACACGGGCGAGAAGCGATATTTGTGCAAGACGTGCAACAAAGGTTTTAGCCGCAGAATGGGTTTGCTGAGTCACATGAAAAATCACCCGGAGGAGAAGTCTGGTGACTCGTGACATATGAAGTTCATGTTGTCGTCCTCCGGGGGCAGCTGTCCACTCCTGTCTGACCCACAGAAGAAGAACCCGCAGAAGTCCAACCACCACCTCCTGTGGCTGATGAGCCTAATCCCCTCCCCACAAGGTTTGCAGGTTCAACACGGATTTATGCTTCTCCGTCAACTTGATGCAGAAGGAACGATATGGTTGTGTACTTTTTTTTTTAAAGTTCTGCATTAAGTTTGTTTGAATCTCTTTTCCTTCTTAAAATTGTTTTATTTTTTGCTGTTGGTAACTTACCGTCCCCACGGTGCAAATAAAGGTTTGTTAGTATTTGCTGAAGTTTCTTTATACGTCACAGTTTATTTAATTCATCTACAAAGCCTCTCACACGCGTCCTTCTTCTTCACTCACATTCTTTGTAAAGTTAATCTGCCGCTCTATGTTGTTAAACTCTCTACTCCGTTCAGAGGTTATATATTGTGATGTTATACATAGTTTGCTGAAAACTGTAAAAGGCTTTATGCATTTTAAAATCTGAGCTGTGCGTACATCAGAT
Organism: Cololabis saira; assembly: GCF_033807715.1. Classification (NCBI taxonomy): domain Eukaryota; kingdom Metazoa; phylum Chordata; class Actinopteri; order Beloniformes; family Belonidae; genus Cololabis; species Cololabis saira. The sequence continues at coordinate 47,100,863 of NC_084589.1, forward strand.
TATCGTGATAATTCATGGGACAAACTCAGTCAAAAAATGTAATTCAAATGATCCATGCTGTGTTATTGTAACTATAAGTTACAACATATTTGTGTACGTTTTTCATATTATTTAAATAATATGAAATTACCAATATTATTGAATCACATGTACACAATCAAGTTGTACTAGATTTACAACTCGTCTGACACATGATTTATTATAAAGTTGATGTTTAGATCCGTGTTGAAGCTGCAGATCTGCAGGTTGGAGAGCAGGAAGAAGAGGGAGGATCATCGGGATCAGATCCCAGGAAGAGGACAGACTTTGGATTTAACCCTTTTATATCAGACATCCGTTTAGGAGTAAATGTCTTTTTACCTCAACTCATATTTAGTCAGAAATAATCATGAAAATGTAATTAAGTTTTCATTGTAGATTTATTGTTTATAATTCTGGAATATTACACTCTCCATATGTAGAAAGAGCAGCAGTGCCCCCTGGTGGTGAGTTATAAAAGCTCAACATAAACCCAAGAGTGAACATTCTATCATAACAATAATAATAATAACAAGCAGTGGCGGCAGGTGATAAAACATTTTTGGGGGGCACTGGCGAGTGAAGATTACAATACAACTATAAACTCTACTTGGACATAAATTGTTTTGTTATTTTTTATTCCATATCATTACATATACTACATATATTTTTATTTGAAAAATCTAAAATTTGTTTTGTTGATGAGAAAATATGTTTCTCTATTTTTCTTATTTTTGTGAGGGGGATATATATTGTTTTTCGGCACTACCTTGTTCTCTATAGCTGGTATAACATGAATTACTCCTATGTGGGATCAATAAAGTTAATAAACTTATTTTTGCCATCTCAGAAAATTAAATATATTATATTTGGTGCCTAACTGTTACCCAAGTACATTAGTGCATGTGTGAATTAATAAATGAGACGTAAAACGTACATTTCTTTGTAGAAAGGCGCTTTATGAAAAGAAGTCAATTTACTTGTATTAGCGCAGTCTTGAACATCCAATATGGCGGCGACGTTGACGCATCACAGCAGCTCCATGGAAGGAGCAGGCCCCCAGTCTCGCGCTCAGCAGGCACGCCGATTTTTTCCAGTGGCCAGCCGCGGTACTGCAACAAAAAATCCCATGGGGCCCAGAAAGCTTTTTTCCCATAGACCGTAATAGTAAAAGAGAAGCCTCTAAAACTGTTCACAGGACACCTCCAGCTGTAATGAGCGCGAGACTGGGGGCCTGGAGCAAACTCCATTGAAATGAATGGGCGGCCATTTTCGATACTTTATCCAGTTATATAATAGATCCATGGTAGCGCCATGTTTGCTGTTTCCTAAAGTAAACTTCCACCACCACCAACTACAAAGAGACGCCAAACTGAACCACTACCCGTGGATAGAAACAGAAAACGTGTGTTCGCCAAGAAGTGGCTGCATGATGTTACGCGGCGACGCGCACCGTACGTTCGCGCTCCCGCGTATCCTACCCCGTAAGCTCTGCGTTGGTGCAACGCGGAACCATAAATCAGCCAGCGTCCGTCACTGCGTGCAGCAGTTTCCTGCACCAGCAAGACGCTGGTCTGTTTATGGCTCAAAGTTTATGAAAACCCCAAATAAAAAATAAAGTAGAGAATATTTTATGAAATCAATAAACAATTCCATCATCAAAATTATAACAAATAAAGGTTCAACATATCTTGCTTTGAATGTAATAAGACTAGGTAATATATTAGTTTCACCTTTTAAGTTGAATTATTGAAATAGATTAACTTTTACACCATATTCTAGTCTAATTATTGAAATAAATTAACTTTTACACCATATTCTAGTTGAATTATTGAAATAAATTAACTTTTACACCATATTCTAGTTGAATTATTGAAATAAGTTAACTTTTACACCATATTCTAGTTGAATTATTGAAATAAATTAACTTTTACACCATATTCTAGTTGAATTATTGAAATAAATTAACTTTTACACCATATTCTAGTTGAATTATTGAAATAAATTAACTTTTACACCATATTCTAGTTGAATTATTGAAATAAATTAACTTTTACACCATATTCTAGTTGAATTATTGAAATAAGTTAACTTTTACACCATATTCTAGTTGAATTATTGAAATAAATTAACTGTTACACCATATTCTAGTTGAATTATTGAAATAAATTAACCTTGTAAAGGACCATATTGAGCCATTCATCTTTATAAGTGAATAAATATCGTTTTGCCTATAACTTATTCCTGCATCCCTCTTTTATCGATCCGGCGAGACGGGTCACCGCGTTTTTGGAGGCCCAAGTCACATATCCAGGGGCTCCTCTGAGCACCAGACCAAAATAATTATGTGCAGCCCTGTCTATATGGCACTTTGTTTAATTTGAAAAACTGTATTTGAAGTAGACAGTGTTTTAAGTTGGTCTACATGGCACTTTTTTGAAAGAAAATACAAAAGGTCAAAAAGGAAATTCTTTCTTTGTGTTCATTTGATTCCCAATTAAGACACAATGGTAAGAAATGATTTACATTATGGGCTTAAAACTGCCTTGAAATGCGAAATAACAGAATTTTAAACATGCAATTCAAAATGCGATTAATCGCGATTAACTTTTGAAATTCTGCGATTAATCGCGATTAAAAAAAATAATCGTTTGACAGCCCTAATTGTATTGTTATACATTGTTCGCTGAAAACTGTAAAAGGCTCTCATGCATTTTAAGATCTGAGCTGCACGTACATCAGATTATCGTGATAATTCATGGAACAAACTAAGTCAAAACATGCAATTCAAATGATCCATGCTGTTATTGTAATTACGCAAGCTGAAGTTACGACATATTTGTGTACGTTTTTCATATTATTTACATAATATGAAATTTTAACAATATTTAATCAAATGTGTAGATGACCTTTAATATGAGTATTTCTGTAAATGTGTTTTTGTGTTTGTTTTCTTATTGGCATTGTTTGGAGCCAGGCTTTTATTTTGTTATATATTAAGACCAATATTTAGTGCTTTTATTTTGAAGGCATCTCTTGTAAACTTGTAAACATCAGCGCTCTGGTCTTTAATGGTTAATGTTTAAAGGCTGTAGAAACGTTTTCTGCAAGACTAAACTAGTGTTGGGAGTGCTAAAGTGTGCCTAACCGACACAAAAAGCACCTGGCTGATACAAGGTTTGTTTTCTTTGTGAATGATATACAGTATTTATGTATATATTGAGTTTGGTTGTCTGTTACTGTCATGTATTGTGCTTAACGGTTTGGCCGACCCAGCGAGCTGCTGTGTTGGCCTGTATTTTTTTAAGTCTTTTTTGAAAACCTATTTATTTTCTTTGGTTTTTAGTGTACGATAAATTAGTTGCCTACATCTGTGAGAAGTGATTGTGCACTTTGTGTGTCTGTTCTTTGCCGTCTATTTTCTATTTTTTATTACTATTTTATTGATCATTCTAACATGTTAGTGATTTTATTATTTCTACACTAGTATACTGTATTTTCTTTTGGTATTTTTTCATTTTACTGTATACTGTACAGCAGTTTGGTCGACCTCGTCGTTTTTAAATGTGCTATATAAATAAAATTGACATTGACATTGTATTTGAGTTGGATGAAACTTGTATGTAGTAAGAGTAACATTGTTTTATTTTATTCCTTTATAGCTCTTACAGTGTGTTTGCAGTGATTTTACATTGAAGGAATAAAAACATCTGAACCATCAGTTAAAGAGTCAATCGTCATCAGTGGGGGAAGCTACAAAATGTATACAATCAAGTTGTACTAGATTTACAACTCATCTGACACATGATTTATTCTAAAGCTGATGTTGAGATCCGTGTTGAAGCTGCAGATCTGCAGGTTGGAGAGCAGGAAGAAGAGGGAGGATCATCGGGATCAGATTCCAGGAAGAGGACAGACTTTGGATTTAACCCTTTTATATCAGACATCCGTTTAGAAGTAAATGTCTTTTTACCTCAACTCATATTTAGTCAGAAATAATCATGACAAATGTAATTGTTTTCATTTTAGATGGATGAATTATTTTATTGTTTATAATTCTGGAATATTACACTCTCCATATGTAGAAAGAGCAGCAGTGCCCCCTGGTGGTGAGTTATAAAAGCTCAACATAAACCCAAGAGTGAACAATCTATCATAATAATAATAATAATTATTATTATTATAATAATGATAATAAAAACACAAATAAAAAAAGACTTCAGTGCATCAACAAGAGGAAAGTTGAAAGAAGTTGAAAAGTGGAGATGCACTTTTGTCCTTTATCCTCAACTTCCTCAATCACGTCATTTTGATCCAGTTTGTTATTTCACTGGTCTTGGCTTCATCAAATGACACATCCAGGGACAGAAACCGTGCATAGGTGTTCATCCTGTCCAGGTGTTGGAAGGTGAAGTGAAGCCGAAGCCATCGCTTCATCCACTGATCTGTTGGCACGGTAGGAAAACTGATAGGAATCCACTGTGTCAGGAACCATGGAGTTGATGTGGGTAAAAAAAGATGATCTGCTCTGTTGGTCTCTGGAGAAGGTTTAATGAAAATGTCTCTCCACATTTCTAGTCCATGAAAGAAGGCAGATTTTATGTCCATCAAATGCAGTGTCCATTGTTTTTGATAACTTCCTGCCACAAGGAGCCTCAGAGACTGAAGCACAGGTTGGAGATTCCTTCTGTAGCAGAAACTTGCACTTCCTCAAAACCTTGTGCAACAAGCCTGGCTTTTGGTACCAGTCCATTTTCCATCTCTTTCAAAGTGCAAACTCAACGAGTGGAGATGCACTTTTGTAATAATAATTACAATAATAATACAAATAATATGATAATGGAGGGAAGACTTTGCTGTTTCAGAGCCGAGACCACTTGCCTTCATGGAGAGAGACATTAATTACTTCATGAATAAGGACTAAAAATAACGTAAAAGTTCAAGACAGACTATCCACAATATTTAACCAATAATGATGAAGTCATTAATGATATGAATGAGGTGGTTAATCATTTTAACAGGTATTTTGTGAGTGTTGGACCAAAGCTGGCAGATACACCAGACCTGGTGTATTTACACTGTGTAACGTAGTGTTCATGAATATGCATTGTCCCGTCTAAATAAACTTTGAAACTTTGAAAAATGTGTGATCCTGGATCAGCTGATGGATGGAAGGAAACATTAATAAGTAGAAATCCAGATTCAATGTTTCTCACAGCTGTGGAGGAGAGAGAAATCATAGATATTGTAAGTAAATGTAAAAACAAGGTGTCAACTGACTGTGGTGATATGACAATAGTCAAAAAGGTTATTGATGGATTGTTAACTGACATACAGCTGTAATCAGTCGCTCAGAACTGGGACATTTACAAAAAAAAAATGAAAACTGCAAAAGTCCTCCCACTGTACAGAACTGGAGACAGACACCAATTCACTAATTACAGGCCTGATTCTTTACGCCCAACATTTTCTAAGATCGTAGAAAAAGTATTTATTTACAGGTTGGACAAATTAATGCCAATCAAAAGGCCACAACCCTAATTACGCATTAAACTTCTTGCATTATATAATTCCAACCTGCCACAATACGAGGAAAAAGAGGCTTCAAACCCCTGCAGAAAACCTGTGGGTGATTCATGCATGAATGAACCGTCATTCTGAGTTTGGGGGTTAGTTTGGGATCTTTATTCCCTCTAGTGGTTAAATGTTGGAAACTGCAGCTTTAAATGAGTCTTGTATATCTATATATTTCACACCAAAATCATGTTAATTGATCCTCATTTCCTTCCCTGTGTTCCCACTGGTCGTACCATCCGAAGTTTACCTTCCCTCTGACTTAACTTACGTTTTTATTTTAATGCCAAACGGTGACTCATGAGTCCTGCATGTGCACGTCAATAATAAATCCACCGACTGGAAGCGCTGAACTAAACTAAGTTGGATATTTAGATGTTTTAATGTCTCAAAGACTTGCCATATGTATTATTTTGAAGACCATTGCAATAAAAAAAAGTTTCTTAACAACATAAATGTTTTATGACAAATAATAAAGTACACATGAATTAAAAAACATTTTTTCTCTCATTTATTGATATTAACAACCAGAAGCTTATCATATAAATTGCGTCAGCTCTCATTGTGTCGGAAAAACTAAAACTCTAAACCAGGGGTCTGCAACCCAAAATGTTGAAAGAGTCATATTGGACTAAAAACACAAAAAACAAATATGTCTGGAGCCGCAAAAAATTAAAAGTCTTTTATAAGCCTTAGAATGAAGGCAACACATGCTGTATGTATCTATATATTATTGTTGGACCCCAGTAAGAACTGAGGCAGCAACTAATGCGGATCTGAATTAAATAAATAAATAAATTAGTTATAACTGATAGATTTTTTTTTTCATTATGCACTTCGAGAAAAAAGTCAAAATGTTGAGAGAAAAGTCGAAATGTCAAGAAAAAAGTCAAAATTTTGAGAAAAAAGTCGAAATGTCGAGAAAAAAGGTTAAATGTCGAGATTAAAAGGGAAAGGAAAAAGGAAGAAAATAAGAGAAAAAATGGAAAAAGAACAAAAAAGAAAAAAAGAAGGAAAAAAAGAGAAAAAGAGAAAAAAGGAAAAAAAGGCAAAAAGAAGAAAAAAAAGGAAGAAAGAAAAAAAAGGTCAAACATTTTTGAAAAAGCTCCAGGAGCCACTAGGCGGCGCTAAGGGGCCGCGGGTTGCCGAACCCTGGTCTAAACCTTCTTGCTTGTGTTGTTTTCTCAGATATAAGTCACTTTGGATAAAAGCGTCTGCTAAATGACAGAAGTAGTAGTAAACCAGTGATGAAAAATGTTGTATGTATTTTGTTCTAATTATTTTCGTTGGTAAATTAAATACTGACTGTAACTGCGAGAAGGAACTATCCGTAGAACCGTGATTTTTACCGGAAATCCAGATTGTAACACCCGGCGGAAGGTCGGAAGTTTGGAGCGAACGGAACACGTAAGCAGTGATTCCTTTGAGGTGGACGGTTCTGTTGTTTCCTTTCTTTTTCCTCTTCAACAATGTCTAAGGTGAATCATCTGAGAGAGTTTATCGGTCAGCGACTAACAGCAGCTGCTGTAGAAATATTGTCAGTGTTTGAAAAAAGCATCTTGGAGTATGAAGAAGAGCTCGACCGTCAGCGCAGACTGTTGGACCTCGCCTGGAAACCTGAAATCAGACTCCACAGAGTCGGTACGTAACCCTGGAAAGTTGAATGAATGAACACATGAGTATGACTCCTACAAGATCCCTTTGTTTCCAGTTAAAAGCCGTGGTGATGAAGCAAACCAACTAAATGGGAAACTCCCCAGCTCAAGCAGCTGCGGTCAAATCAGCCGCTCCTAAATGTTCATGTGCTCCTATTTCAGTCTTTACGGTAAATGAATGAATGCGGCTCAGAAACAGAAAGATATGAAGTTCTGAGTTTGAGATAATGCAGATGTTTTTTTCATATACCCATACTTCCACCGTAATATTTACAAGCTCTTACAGTAAGAGCTTGTTGGATGAAAGAGTCTTTCATCCTTTTCTTTTTCAGTGAGAGTCTTACTGTAAAAGAAAAGGATGAAACACTTTTTTTTCTTTTTTTCTTCAGGTTCTGTTTTGCACAGACTATAAAAATGTATTCTCCCATAAATTCACCCAATAACTCATATAGCCCTCTTCATAACTACAATCACTACAAGCATGCTTAATTTCAAACAATTTTACAAATATTGAAATATTAACATCTAAACTTCAAACACCTTACTTTTCTACAAAAGTCATTCACCTTTTCTCCTTCAGGTTCTGTTTTCCAGAGACTATAAAAAATAATTCTCCCATAATTTCACCTAATACCTCATATATCTCTCTTCATAACTACAATCACTACAGACACAGTGAATTTCAAACAATTTTACTGTACAAATATTAAAAAGAAAACTCCTGCACACCTTCTTCTCACCGTACTCGTGTTTATTGGGCCAACGTTTCGGTCATAGACCTTTTTCAAGGCATCAAACAGATCGGAACAAAAGCTTGTCTATTATAGGCTGGTAGGACTATGTGGTCCAATCAGGCGCCGCCACACAAACACCTGAGCACCTTCAAACAAGGTCACATACGGAAATACAGTCAGTAAGCATCACCAAAAACCAGGGAAAAGAGACAACACCCATAAAGTGCATGCATGAAATACATCAATCAATGACCATCGAATCCAAAGGTATAATCATTAGAAAGGGAGGATGATTATACCTGTAAAGTGTCAATCTTAGGTAGCAATCAATTTAAAATATTTACAATGAGGGAAGAGAGTCACACAGCAGAAATCCCATCTCAGTGTTCTGATCTTATACAGTATAAAAAATAGGGAGGATGAATGTACTGTAGAAACACAAAGTACATCAAAACTTATCATAAGGAGAACATCTTAGAATAAATAGGAGTCAGGCCCAGTCTCCTAATCCACCCATTCCCTGGAGAAAGGAAGGGAAATGAGAACTGCTCAAATTCAACTCTCAAAATGTTTAAATATACTTAAAAGATGTTAACTTATATATATATATATATATATATATATATATATATATATATATTAGGGATGTCCCGATCAGGTTTTTTTGCCCCCGAGTCCGAGTCCGAGTCCTTTGATTTTGAGGACTTGCCGATACCGAGTCCCGATCCGATACTTTTATAAAACAATAAAAAATGAAGAAGAGAAAAGAAAATTATGCAGGATGACCCTTTTATTATATTTTAACATGTGTACTGTAAACTGAGCACATAGGAGGTAGGCAGCTTGAACATTCTTAAGTCGGTATAAAAAAATGTTATTTTCTTTTTCTTTCTTTTTTTTTTTTTTTAAGCATAAGGCTGCTTCAGCTTCAAAACAAACAGGCGTGCTCTGCGCGCATGCGGTGTGCCGCTCCGAGCCCACTACTCCACGTGTGCGTTGATTTATGGTCCCGCGTCACACCAACGCAGAGCCTTCCGCGACGCGGAACCATAATGTCGGCGCCGCAGCTCCGCTTCAGTCCATGGATGTATTATGCTTCAGTCCAGTTTAAATATACTTAAAAGATGTTAACTTATATATATATATATATATATATATATATATATATATATATATATATATATATATATATATATATATATATAGATATGAATGTGTATACACACACACACACACACACACATTACACGTAATACATATAGATACTGGCTATCGTTATTGTGGGGAAGTGTGAGGAAGGAAACTACACATGATAAAAAACCAAATCATAACATAACACTCAAAGGCAGTTCATCAATCAATCCCTTCGGGGCCAGTGTTTGTAAAGTAAAAATCCAGAAGAGCTCTCAACGTTTTAGCAGCAAGTCCAGATTCCCACCCCTCCGTGGAAGGCTGACTTTTTCAAGTCCACAAAAACGTAAAGTTGAGATATCATGTTTGTTCTCGTTGAAATGAACAGCCACAGGATAGTTAATGTCTTTTCTCCATATGGAGCTTTTGTGTTCACTTATCCTTTGTTTTAACTGTCTGGAAGTTTTTCCCACATATGCTAGACCTCAACGGCAGCGTAGCATATATATGACATGTGTAGATGTGCAAGTAATCACCTCTTTGATGGAAATTTTTTTATTAGAGTGGGGATGATTAAAAAAAAGTTGGTCTTGGAGGTGTTATTGCATTGTGCGCAGTTACCACACCGGTAATTTCCAGCAGGTAAGGGAGCCAACAGTCTCTGAGTAGGTGGCTTAGGTGTTTGGGTAGTATAGTCAGCGGGAACAAGCAGGTCTTTTAGAGTTTGTCTCCGTTTATACAAAGAGGGGGGGGATCTTTAAAAGTGGGGGCCAATTCAGGGTCCGAGGTCAGGATGTGCCAGTATTTCTCAAATCTGGATTTCACAGAGTGATGCAGGTCACAGAGAACTTCCTTTCTTTCTTTTGGCTTTTTTGTAGCAGTTCTGAGCATTATTTCTTCCGTGCCGCATCATACGCCCTCTGGATACAATCCATAGGATATCCACGCTGGACAAATCTAGAGCTCATCTCTGATGCCTTGTCTATGAAATCCTCTGTACTGCTACAAATTCTCCGGAGTCTAAAAAACTGGCTTTTGGGTAGGCCTCTTTTGAGGGGAGGAGGATGAAAACTACTAGCCAATAAAAACGTATTTCCTTCGGTTTCTTTGCGGTAGAGTGAAGTGGATAAGAGCCATTCTTTTTTTCAACCCATATATCTAGAAAAATAGCTTTTTCACTACTATACTCCATTGTAAATTGGAGGTTGCTGTCGAAGCTATTCAGTAAGGTAAAAAAGTCTTCTAGTTCATTAGCATCAGCTTTAATTAGACAGAAGATGTCATCAATGAATCTGTACCATTGTAAGATTTTTGGCAAAAAAAATATTGTGCTCAGGATTTCACACGTTTTTTTTCAAAGTGACCCACGTATAGATTTGCGTAATTCGGAGCACAAATAGAGCTGGTACCAGATACTTGGAAATAATATTCACCATTAAAGTTAGTAGTTTTTCTTCATGATAAAAATAGCTACGTCAACAATAAACTTACCCGAGGGCATGAGTAAGTCCTGCAAATAGAACTTTTAGGCTACTCTACCACCATCATGGGGAATATTAGTGTAGAGACTGGGGATGTCAAAGGTGACCAATAGAAGATCATCAGGAAGGTTAGTGAGGTTAAAGATCTTATTAATGAAATCCGTGGAGTCTCTTATATACACTGGTAGTGTTTGGACATAAGGTTTGATATAGTGATCCACAAACTCTGACAAAGGTGATAGTAAAGCGTTCATCTGGGCGACCAGGAGGATTTGACAGGCTTTTGTGCACTTTGGGTAGTGTGTAAAAGACTGGACAAACGGGATGCTGACAATACAAGAATTCACAAGAATTCAGAAATGCTCAACCTGAAATGCAACAACTTTATTCTTCAGCTGTCTCGATACCAACTAACACAAGAGTACAGTCACAGTGCCGCCTAATGGTCAGACAGAGTAATGCACTTGTTTTCAAATATACTACATAGATGAAGGGGAAGACCGAAGGATCAGGACAAACTTTAAACCTCACAAATACAATCAACACTGGGAAGCACTTTTGACTTGTTAAAATCCCATCTTTTTGTCCCTTTTTGTAATTCCAGAACT